>NC_057805.1:360216147-360234620 GCF_018294505.1 Triticum aestivum
CAGCTGGGCCACTTGGCCCAGCGCGGGGGGGGTGTCTTTTCCTTTTTTTGATTGTCTTCTTTTTTTGTGTGTTTTCTTTTATTTATTTTCCTTTACTGTTTTATTTTATTTCTTTAATAGTTATAGTTTTATAATAAGTTAAAGCCCACACCTAAATCGGAGTTGTAAAAAGTTTTTAGTTACTAAATAAACTAGTTTAATATTTGTTTATATTTAATAACACTTATATAATTGTTTTTGCTACTGTTTTATTCATCTCATAGTATTTAAACATTTTATAAAGGTGTGGTTTCTCCACCATAATTATCTGTGCAATATTTGGTTCACTCCGAACATTTTTGTTTCAATGTTTGAAAACTTTTGTTGTTTGCCATATTTTGAATTGATTTTTGAATCGGTTTTGAACTAACGAAGGATTAGAAACAGTAACGGAGGTGACGTGGCATCATTAGCAGAGTTTTACTGTAGCTTGATTATCCGGTCGTCACAAATGGCTGATAAACAAGAAGAGTAATTGAATGTACATGCATTGTATGATAGACAGGTGCAATGGATAGTGGGGAATAAAAGATGGCATGAAATAATTCACATTTATGTTGTCTAACCAAACATGATAGCATGACACAATTTCACATATATGATGGCTAACTAAACAGGATAGCATGACACAATTTCACATATATGATGCCTAACTAAAAAGGATGGAAAGACATAGTTCAAAATATGATGACTATTTAAACAGGATGACATGATATAACTATATAATGTATTTATTAAATAGGTTGGCATGCCATAATTCACATACATGCCGCCTATGGAAACATGATAGCATGATATAATTCACGGATAGAATGACATAATTCAAAATATGATGACTGCAAACACTAAACATGATGAGATGATATAACTATATGATGTCTTTATTAAATGGGTTGGCATTCCATAATTCAGATAGATGCTGTCTATGTAAACATGATGGCATGATATAATTCAAATACATGATCTATATACCAAGCAAGTAAGCAGATGGCAATCACATATATGATGTAAAAACTAAGCAATGCGAGACAACATGCATGACATGAGTAATATAACCCTGCCAAGTTTGAGCATTGACCTCAGGGGGGAAATAGGACTGGTCATCTGTCTCTGAATCCTCCTCTAAGGAGCTATCTGTAACCAGCAAGATGTCTGCTTTAGCAGGTAGCATTGTCTGCTCTGAATACCTTGTTTTCACTCCAGATACTTCCATCACCGCTTCAAATGGCTAATGCACAGGAAGAGTAGTTGGATATACAAACGTTGTCAACAAATGGAACACGTAATACAAAAAAAGGATAGCATCATATAATTCACATATATGATGATTGGCTAAACAGCATGGCATTGCATAATTCACATATATAATGCCTTGCAACAAGATTGCATTACATAATTCACATATATAATGTGTTGCAACAAGATGGCATTACATATTTCACATATATGGTAATTAGACACTAAACAGGTGGCATTCACACAAAGCATGCCTAAACTAAGCAAATGACATAGCAATGCAAGACACCATACGCACGATATGAGCAACATAACCCTACCAAGTTAGAGCATACACCTCAGGGGGGAATAGGACTGGTCATGTGTCTCTGAATCCTCCTCTGAAGAGCTATCCGTAACTAGCGAGATATGCGCTTCGTTAGATAGCATGGTCTGCTCTGAAGACCTTGTTTTCACTCCAGAATTTTCCATCACCGTGTCAAATGGCTGATGCACACGAAGAGTATTTGAATGTACTAACATTGTTGACAAATGAACTACGTAATGAAAAAAAGGATGGCATGATATAATTTACATAAGATGACTGGCTAAGCAGGATGGCATTGCAAAATTCACATATATGATGCCTGGCTAAACAAGATGGCATTGCATAATTCACATATAGGATAAAGAAACTAAACAGATGGCATTCACACAAAGCATGTCTAAAGGAAGCAGATGACATATTTGATGTATAAAGTAAGCAATGCAAGGCACCATATGTATGATATTACCAACATCAGCATGCCAAGTTAGAGCGAAGACCTCAGGGGGTAAATAGGAGTGGTCTTCTCCTTCTGAATCCCCCTCAGAACAGTTATCTTCCTCTTGATTACAATCCAAAATGGGTGGAGGGGGGAATCCTTTGCGCCCACCATGGAGTGACGTCTGCATGAAATTTTATTGCCACGCAAGGCTTGTCTCTTTTGCTCTACATGTTCAGTTCAATTGTGTACAATAACTGACATGCATAGGAATAAAACATAGTGAGATTATGTAAGGAGTGCATGCAGAAATCCAGAGTGATGGTAGCAACCCGTGGATAGACCCAAAACCAATGATAGCAGGCAGATAATGGCTTCAGTTAAAAAATACAGATAATGGCTTCTTTACTGTTTGTTTCCCACCCAACATGAAACTCATAGTATACACCAGAGATTAACCAGATAGTAGATAGATACTATTGATTGCGGCCCCGATATGTACCCACAACCATTTAAAAACTCAAGTTTGAGCATTAGTTTGGAGCCGACTCAGAGTCTAATCGGTGAACAGGACGGTGAAGTAGCATGTAATATTAAGCGATGCATAACGTAACCAGACACGAAAGAGTGCGACCTCTCTTGCGGACCCGTGTAGTCCTCGAGGTCATCTGCTCGGTTGATGATGGTAATGTAGTTGTCGTGGCTGCCGGCGGCGGGGAAGAAGATCTGTGGCAGCGAAAGACAGTCTGGTGGCCGGATCCCTACTATGGTGGACCCATCTGTCGTTGGAGCAGCTGAGCTGGGGTGGACGACGGCGCAGCAGGAGCGGGACAAACCACACAAGGTTTTCTTTCACAACTATCTGTAAGAGAAGTAATTCTGTAAGGGCTCGTTTGAATTGGAGGATTCTAACAACTCAGGGATAGGAAATACACAGTAATAGGATAGGAATGCGTGTGCAAAACAGAGAATTTAAAAACACATGATTTTTGCCAATCTGGGTGTTTGGTTCACAAGAATTGGAAGATCACAGTATGCAAAGAAGCATGGTGAGATTAAGTTAAACCACAAGAAAATGTACGGTTATAATGCTATTATGCTACTATCTCTTAGTCTTGTGCGTAATGAATAGGAATTTGAAAAGGAGGACAAGTGGATATTAAAATTCCTACGGTTTTTCTTTCAAGGAGACACTAAAGGAACAAATCCTACAGTTTTCCTTTGCTCCATTCCTTTGAACCAAATGCATGAATAGTAGTACCATAGGAAACTTTCCAATTCCTATGTTTTTCCTTCACTTTTCCTTGCAAGCACTGACGATTCTAGTAGGCAGGCTTGAGCAGGGAAAAGCCTACACTCAAAAAATGTTTTTTTGCTACTTCTACTAATTTGGACCCAGGCCACTGCCCTGGTAGCTCAACTCCTAGGCCCATCTACAAATGCACAGCTCAAACGCGCAGAGATAAATAATGATGGCGTTCAAGAGAGTCCATCACGGATAGCTAAGTTGCCTGGTACCTCACTGCTTGTCACATAGTAGGAGAAACTAATCGTATTTCACATTGCTACTTGTGCTCAGTGGACAATATATATAACATGTAGAGTAAAAAAGCGATGCAACAAGTATACAACCTCTTTGGCGAAGCCATGTCGATCTCAGCGTGATTGGGTTGGTCGGTGAGGATGCTTCGACTGATTTGGCTGTCGGAGGAGGGGAAGAAGATCTTAGGCGTCTGGAGATGGAGCCCGGGGTACTGCTCCACTGTGATGGAGGGTTTCATCGTTGGAGCAGCTCCGGTGAGTTGTACGACGGCGAGGCTGAAGCAGGACAAGAGAGACAACGTTAACCTAAGTGGAATTATAATAGAATCTCCAATAGATGACGTAAAATACATAATCACAAAGTGCTATATGTAAAATACATCAGCCGCTCATCTCTGAAATTAGCTGTCGAAACTGAATTTAACTGTCGAAACTGAATTTAACTGTCAAAACTGAATTTTACTGTCGAAACTGAACGCACCAGTAGCAAAAAAGCAGCAGCAGTGCCCGGAGCAGCAACGCGTGCGAGAGTCGGGGCAGCTGGTCGTGTAGCAGCATGCTGCAGGGGCTCGAGGGAGAGCAGGATCTCCTGCTCGTGCAGCAGCAGCGCGCGCAAGAGTGGAGCAGCAGCGCAAGCAAGAGCAAGAGCGAGAGTAGCAGTGCAAGCAAGAGCAAGAGAGAGAGCAGTAGCGCGAGCAAGAGCAAGAGAGAGAGCAGTAGCGCGAGCAAGAGCAAGAGCAAGAGCAAGAGCAGACCAGGCAGGGGACCGAGAGCAAGAGCAGAGCAGCAGCGCGAGTGTGAGCGAAAGCAGCAGCAGCTCCTACTGATGTGGACGTCGCCGCCGAGGGAGCGACGCCATGGAGGAAGTGGCCGGCGATGCCGCCATGGATGAACCCGCCCCATGTCGGCTCGGGACCGAGCGCCGGCAGCACCATGAGATCGAATCAAGAAGAAAATTTGGCGATTAGTGTAGAACCTCTTTGGTGGCGCCGATTAGGCCTCAGCTTCATCCGAGGAATCGGTGATGATGCTGCTCTTCCGGTGGTTCAGGTGAAGACGGTGGTGTGGGCATGGAGGTGGTGCGAAAGACGAGGGGAACATCGGGGCAGCTCCTTGAAGGTGGAGGACGAGGTGGCTGAACCGGCGGGACGACGAGATCGATGACGGATCATCATCCGGTGTGGTGGATGAGGGACATCGAGGTGTTGCTGTGGACGACGTCGTCGGGGAAGAGGCTCCGGCTGGGTGGCGAACGGAGGAGGGTGTGGGGCTTCGTGGGTTTTCGCGGCCTCGGTGTACGAATGGGTGGGCGGATGGGATGGGAGGGGGGAACCATGGCTTAGGGACGCACTTGTACGAAATGTGGGGTAAGTTACGAAAGTAGCCCCACCGATTTGAGCTAGGTGGTTCTTTCGGTTCAGGGGTATCACGGGCATTTCACGTGTCAGGATTTCGCGGGAGGTGGGAGTTTTTGCGCGCGTTGTAATTTTGGGATAGCAAGGCGTGGGATGAGATGGAGGGAGTTTTTGGAGCACAACAAGACAAATATATATCTTAAATATTTCAGGGTAACAAGGCATGGGTTGAAATTTCTAGACAAGCCTAACATGTACTGTACCAAATCAATTCGCACTTCCCTCGATGAAAAAACAAAAAGAAATCGATTCGCACCACAAAAGAGAGTATAGTCCCGTGTACTGTACCAAATCAATTCGCATTACAAATGCCATTCAAAACTTTGAATTCATGTTATGTTCAATTAAAATATTTCGCTACGTGTATAATGCATGCAACCTGCTACTCAAATGAACGTTTTAGTGCATTCCAAACGTTTATACTACCGCTTCAATATGAACTAAATTTGAACTCGTTTCTCTATTTAAATAAGATCTACAATCATGATTGTTGTCAAGTTAAACTATTTGAATTCGTTTCTCTATTTTAATAAGATCTACAATCATCATTATTGTCAAGTTAAACCATAGTTTGTATATTATCTTCACACCACACCACATGATTACTGTCGAGTTAGATATGAACTATGTGTACTATATGAACTCGAACTCGATTTTTTGAATCCACTTTATGTTGATTTCATATCACAGTACATTTCAAGCTCTAGCTAGATCTTCATAATCTAAACCATGTCTCGTATGTATAATGTGTTTATCACATAATGTATGGTGCCCCGCCCCCTACGCCTACAAGTATTTAGATGTGAGTTGCAAATGCCACACATTATCACAAATTCAAATAAAATGTGAGATTGTTCGATATATATTATGGTTTAGATTGTTCAATATTTAGTTGTGAGCTGCAAACGCCACACATTATCACAAATTCAAATATAATGTGAGATTGTTCGATCTATAGTATGGTTTAGATTGTTCGACATTTAGCTGTGAGTTGCAAACGCCACACATTATCACATTATGGTATACCATGTCCAAAACCACACCACGCGTATCGCCGCTATATTCATGCATGCATATGTTTATAACACTATGATCTCCTATTCAAATATATGAATCCACTTTCATATCAAATTATGATCTTTGTTAGTCTCTTACACCCACACAATCCTCTAACCTTTGTAGCTAGCACTAACTTTCTCTCGTGCATGCACACGCCCTCCTCGCCCTCCCCCTCGCTCAGCATTCTATCCATCACGCACATTCATTTTTTTCTTTAGGTCGTTCTCGTACGGTCTCCACAACTCCTTTCTGAAACACACCGATCGATAAACCTCTCCAGCGATGTCTGCCTACCACATACACACGCACCTTCCATCTCCTCCTTTCTGTGTCCATGTCTCGTGTCTCTCATACGGTCCCACACACGTGTAAACTCTCGCCCCTCTTTTCATTGATCTCACAATCGCACACTCCTCCCTCTATCTAGCTAGTAGGCCTCTCGCACCACCTCCTAGCTCCATTCTCTCTGTCTATCCGTCTCGATGGGCCTTATTTTCCTCTAACAAATGGATGTACACCGACCGATCTCCCACTGTACATATAGCTAGATAGGTCGTTATAACTCGTTTCCCCACGCGCTGATCGATCTACCTCATTAGTTATGTCTCTCCCTTCCTCCGACACACAACAATTGATCTACCGATCTAGTTAGGTCTGCTTACCAAACACATGGTCCCCCTTCATCATCCATGCATGCCTCCTGACACATCTATCATGCACACACACACACACAGAAACACATCCCCACTCTTATTGATAATATTGCAGTTCTACCCTCAGTTTGTCTAGTAGGCCTCTCCCACCATCTTCGAGAAGCAACTCCACCACCCATCTAGCACTCTACGCCCCCCTCTCTTTCCTTTCTCTCTCCTTTCTCTCTCTCTCTCTGTCCCAACCTATTTCCCATCCTTCACTTATGTATGGATGTCGACCGATCTCCCTCAAGACATAGCTGGGTCTCTCCTTCTCAACACATATACGAGTCGATCTACCTCTCTAGTTAGGTCTCTGCCTCCCCCCTCTCCCCCCACACACCGATACATCGAGCGCTCTAGTCATGTCTCCCTGCCACACACAAACTTTCCATGTGCCCTCTGACGTTCCGGTAGGTCAGTCGCCCTATATCTTTGACTTGCACACACACACAATTTCGATGGCTCTTTCATCGATCTCGCACCCACCCACTTGATCCTCTCTTCGACTCTATCGATATCTATGACCCCTCCCTCTCTTCTCGTGGATCGCCCCCTCTATATATGATATAGATAGGCCTCTATTTCGCACACATTTCATGTGTCAAATTTTTGTTTGAGATATCATCAACACATATTCCCACAAATACATTCACGAAATCACCCCTCGCCCAACAAAAAACACTCACGAACGCACACGCCATTTGTCTAGGTTTGTATCTCTCTCACACACACCCACGTAGGTGGGGGACGTGCACGAAGAGAAGAGGTGCACGCACGGCGCACGTACTCCCGTCTCTTTCCCAACCACACCCGCACGGGTACACGGTGGAGCTCATTTCTGTACGAAAAGGCAGCCCATGTGGTAATTTGACACATGTGCTGGTTGTCCACTTGATGGAGGATCGTGTACCACAGGTGAACAAACAAATTGCGACTTGACGCATTATGTTAAAAAGGAGGCAAACCCTGTGGGGCCTACCTTAGAGGCAAGGCTCTATACACTGGAGATGCCCTGTACGTATTACTTTTGATGTGTCCCATCAACTCGCAGAATGAGGAGAAGCTTGCTTAGTACACCGTCTCCCCCGTCCACGGGCGCGGTGGCTCGCAGAGTCGCGGGACGAGGAGAAGCTTGTTTACTATGCCTACGCCCGCTCCCTCGCCCACGCGCGCGGTGGCTCGCAGGACGAGGAGAAAATTTTACTACTCCCTCCGTTACTCCTCGTCCCTACCTTGGTTAGAGAGATTATCATATTGTTTGAAATATGTCTTTTAGTAGATTTCAGTGTGAACTACTAGTACATACTCCAAACATTGATGTATATGGACGTATTTTAGAGTGTAGATCCACTCATTTTGCTCCGTATGTAGTCCATATTGAAACTGACGTACTAGTACGCACTCTCCCTCGCCCCTCGCTCCTCGACCCTCGCCCATGTGGTGGACGTGCAGCAATTCATTCGGTCTCGGATAGCCAAAATGATATATTGTAGTACCATTATTGCTCGACTTCCCCAAGAGGCGAAGAGCCAAGCGCAAGGTTAATATTTTTGAGATGCCAAGCGCAAGGTTTATAGGAGAACGAGTAGTAGTAGTAGTAGTACTAGTAGTACGTACCAGTGGTACGTACTGTATGAGGAAGAAGGCAACAAGATGTATGTTTTGCGTGACAGTCTCTTCTTGCAGGACGTGCTAGACCTAGTGGACCTCATTGTTGCAACGAGAGTACTATCATAGATGGCACGATTCAGAGTGGTGGGCAGCGGGAATAATTCGGAGTTGCTTAGTCTTAAACCCCATGAAGAAGTCCCATCGAAAGGAGTAACCATCCTCTACACGTTCTCCTCTGTAAAATGAGTAAGTGAGACAGAAAGAGAAAGAGACAAAGTAAAAAAATCACCAGCCTTAGAGCCAGCCCTATTGTATCAGTGAATGATATTTCTACGTCGTGATTGACATGGCTATATTATTAACCATGCTGCGGAGGTAGAAACATATTTTTATTTATTTGCGGAGGTAGTAGTGGATGGATATTCAACGAGGAGTGAAATGATGGCTGCTTCCTCGGTCAAACATAGAGAAAGGTGGGCCTTGTGATTTGACGGCTTATTAGTCATTATTACTGCCTATACTCTTTGCCCATATAATAACCGCGTGGTAGAGTAGTGGGCTATACTTTTAATAACCATGCTCGAAGAGAAGAGGTGCACGCACCCACGCACGTAGTACTAGTAGCACTCTTTGCGTCTTCCCCAACCACACACGTGACACGTGGAGCTCATTTCTGTACGATGATGCAGCCCACGTGATAATTTGACGCATCTAGTATTAGTTACTCACTTATAAATAATGGAGGGTCGGGAACCACGCATGAACGGTGCCGCGTCATTTATAAATAAAGTTTTTTCTTCAGTGGCACGTACGTAATATAAATAGGTTCATATGGAGAGAAAAAGAAACCGCTCCACTATATACATAGCCAGGACGAGCCTACACGGTTGCTTGCTGGGGTTGCTCTCTTCACACTCTCTTGCACAAAACGACTGTGGCCACATCTCTAACATCCGGGTGGATCACGTCCGCCGGGGGAAGGGGTGGATGCTTTGTGTAGATGCGGTCGCCATCGCCGATGGCGAAAACCCACTGTCGGCATGTCCCGATCAGGGGTTCCCGCCGTTCTCTCTCACAAAGCCAGTGCAGTTCCCGACATCCCTCAGGTACAACTTCCTTTACAGCCGGCTTGCACCACTGCCCCAGCTGCCCACATCGCTCCATGTGGATATTTCTCTACTTCTTTGCCCCGCACGTACCTCTACTGGCTTCTACTGTATTTGTGATGAGTTTATGTCTCATCAACTAGTCCCAGTAATGTTATTCTAATCACGCTTCTTCAATTTATCTGCCACAGGGATGCTCATCTCGATTTTAGTGAAACTGCACAAAATGATCCGATGGTCAAAGGGTTGCAAACTTCATTTCTTCGGAAGGTTCAACGTCGCCAGCAAATTAAAGCCTGGTTAGGGTTTAGGGTTCATGGGCTAGGGCCTGCATGGATCGTTTTTTCTTTAGTTGTCTCTGTTCAAAAATAAGTGTCAACTCACTTTGTACTAAAGTTTGCATAAAGTTGAGACACTTATTTTGGAACGGAGGGAGTACATATTGGCTATGATCTGTCAATCATTGAGATGCAATAGCATGCATCTTAGTCTCCTTTGTTTTTGATGAAATGTTGCAATGGGGCAACCTTGGACTCAAGATACATGAAACAGAAGCTGGAAGCTTCATAGCATTGTAAAAATTTATCTCGCTGAGAAATTACAGTATGTACTATACTACTATGTAAAGAGTTAGGTGTCGCACGGTGTCCAGAAAATATGGTGATAGTGTGAGGCGGGCCTTGTAATCACTGAGCTTGTGTATTTTCACTGCTTTCGCAATCCTCCGCTGTAAGAATGGAGAGAATTGTAATCTCCTTTCGCCAAAACGTGGGACATCTAGCAGTCGTACCACCTCAGTAATAATGAACAATGAGCCGTCAAATCACATAGACCCAGCAGTAAGTTTGACGGACGAAGCAACCATCACTCTTGAATCCGCTTCTCCCTTCAACGCAGGCGCCAGTGAGAGGTCGCGTCCGCTCTGCCCGGGCAGGAATGCGACATCGATTCTCTGGAGCGGCGCTGACCATTTCAGGTGGGAAGCGCACATGGGCGATGGAGGGGCTTTGGGTGGGCCAGGCTGGTCAGGAGTGGGCGCGGCAGCTGTCCCGATCGGACGCTCGGAAACAAGTGGATGCACCGACTCTCGTGGCTAAATCGTACACTACATACCATCTCTCTGTAGGAGTAGGTCGATGTGTCGCTCTCTCTAACACACACGCTGTTAAAACACACACACACACAGGTTCATAGAATAGGAATATTGTGCGAGTAGGAAGCCACAGGAAGTGAGATAAATGGAGTACGTACAAGAAGAGAAAAGGTGACGAATATTCCATCAAACCTGGACTGAGGAGTAGTACTCCCTCCGTCTAGGTGTTAAGTCATCTTACGAAAATCAGATTTTCCCAAAATGTTTAGGCGTCGTCCATTAACTTCGCATCTCAATCCCCTCCTAGCCTCGTTGCTAGCGAGCGTTGTTACTTACTCTGCCTTGTTATCTCCCCCAGAAACCCAATGCATGGAGCGCAACTACGCGTTGATCTCAAGGAATCAAAGTCGGCTTGCATGCGAGTTAATACGTGGCCTCTGCATGGTAGCTAAAACGGCATCTCTTAATTGTTGTGATTAATTGTTGCGTTTAGAGATAGAAATCAGGGCTTTGATTGGAGGAAGGACCGGGCAAGTTTCTCCTTCTCCTCCAATCTGCTTGCACCTTGGTCCCGCTGCACCTTCTAACGTGACTTACACCTACACGGAGGGAGTAGTATGATATACGGTGGCACACTGACTTAGGTCGAATACAAGTGCCCAAAATTATTGGAAGAGAGCAAAGTGTACAAACTAAATAATTAAAATTGAATTTCTCGTTTATTTTTCCAAAACGGAGGCAAAAGATTTGCCTCATCCACTAAATAAGAGGACAATAGAGTTCCACAGTTTGCAAGTGACCCTACAAATAAACGGCATGGCAATTACTCTCAATACGCCCTAGTTTCTTAGCACCCGTTGTAACCCTTAGTACATACGGTGGCACACTGACTTAGGCCGAATACAAGTGCCCAAAATATTTAAAATTGGAGGATGGTGCAGCCCACCTTTCCGATATTTTGACCGTCTATGGTTCAGTTGTTGTTCACTTCGGAGGGTCGTGTACCACATGTGAACGTTAGTAAGCGCAACCGGGAGGCGTGCAACGTTAATTCCGAGTTGACTCCTTCGAGCGTTAAATTTTCTTCATGTATTAGCATTACCCCTAGTATTTTTCTTTACTACGTTAAATAAAGAGTTCCGTTTCGTGCACAATTTAAAATGATTTTTATGGAGAGAAAAAGAAAACCACTCCATCTATATACACTGCAACCTCGGCGCAAGTTTTCTAGGGTTTGCTGTCTTCACACTCTCTCTCCACTATATATAAACACGCTAGAGCTTCAGAACTTGTAATTGTTCTCTTCACACTCTCTCACCCTCTCCAGATCTAAACAAGACTTCATTGGCCTCTCTCTCTCTCTCTCCCCTCACTGCTGGTCAAAGAGCCGGCAGGATCTGTCCACCGGGAAGGGAAGGAGGCTTAACGCTCTCGCCGTCGGCGAGGGAGGGAATCCACTACCGGCGCAACTGTTCTCTTTCACCCAGCAGCGGCGCAGGAGGGCCTCCAACCCCTTCTTCCTCGCGGTCGTAGATAGTGTGGATACATGGACAAAACACCGTGTCCCTAGTAAGCCTCTATTATAATAGCTCGTTAATCAAAGATGGTTAAGTTTCCTAACCATAGACATGTGTTGTGATTTGATGAACGGGATCACATCATTAGGAGAATGATGTGATGGACAAGACCCATCCGTTAGCATAGCATATTGATCGTTTAGTTTTATTGCTATTGCTTTCTTCATGTCAAATACATATTCCTTCGACTATGAGATTATGCAACTCCCGGATACCGGAGGAATGCCTTGTGTGCTATCAAACATCACAACATAACTGGGTGATTATAAAGATGCTCTACAGGTATCTCCGAAGGTGTTTGTTGGGTTGGCATAGATCGAGATTAGGATTTGTCACTCCGAGTATCGGAGAGGTATCTCTGGGTCCTCTCGGTAATGCACATCATAATAAGCCTTGCAAGCAATGTGACTAATGAGTTAGTTGCGGGATGATGTATTACGGAAGAAGTAAAGAGACTTGCCAGTAATGAGATTGAACTAGGTATGAAGATACCGATGATCGAATCTCGGGCAAGTAACATACCAATGACAAAGGGAATAACGTATGTTGCCATTGCGGTACGACTGATAAAGATCTTTGTAGAATATGTGGGAACCAATTTGAGCATCCAGGTTCCGCTATTGGTTATTGACCGAAGAGGTGTCTCACTCATGTCTACATAGTTCTCGAACCCGTAGGGTCCGCACGCTTAACGTTCGATGACTCTTTTGTATTATACGAGTTATGTGATTTGGTGACCGAATGTTGTTCAGAGTCCCGGATGAGATCACGGACATGACGAGGAGTCTCGAAATGATCGAGAGGTAAAGATTCATATATAGTATGATAGTATTCGGACACCAGAAGTGTTCCGGGGGTACCGGGTACGTATCGGGTCATCGGAAGGGGTTCCGGGCATCCCCCCGGCAACTACATGGGCCTAATGGGCCAAGAAGGGACAGACCAGCCCCTAGGGGGCTAGTGCGCCCCATGTGGGCCAAAATAGGGGGGAGGAAAGAGGAGAAGAGGGAAAGGAAGGGGAGGGATTCGGCCTCCCCCTTCCTTTTCTCCTCCCTCCTCCTTCCTCCCCCCTCCGGATGAATATGGAAGGGGGAGCCGAATTGGGAGGCGCCCAATTAGGATTCCTCCTACTTGGGGCGCCCCCTTGGCTGCCTCTCCTCCCCTCCAACCTATATATATGAGGGGGGCACCGCTAGAAGATACAACATTGATTCCTAACCGTGTGCGGCGCCCCCCTCCACAGTTTACACCTCAGGTCATATCTTCCTAGTGCTTAGGCGAAGCCCTGCGCGGATCATTTCAGCATCACCGTCAGCACACCGTCATGCTTATGGAACTCTCCCTCGACACTTTGCTGGATCAAGAGTTCGAGGGACGTCATCGAGGTGAACGTGTGCAGAACTCGGAGGTGCCGTACGTTCGGTGCTTGATCGGTCGGAACGATAAGAAGTTCGACTACGTCAACCATGTTGTCAAACATTTCCGCTTTCGGTCTATGAGGGTACGTGGACACACTCTCCCCCTCTCGTTGCTATGCATCTCCTAGATAGATCTTGCGTGAGCGTAGGAATTTTTTTGAAATTGCATGCTACGTTTCCCAACAGTGGCATCAGAGCCAGGTCTATGCGTAGATGATATGCACGAGTAGAACACAAAGAGTTGTGGGCGGTGATCATCATACTGCTTACCACCAATCACTACTACAGGATACTGCTAACGCGACACTATGATCAGAGACCCTTTGCTGAAACTGTGTGCGATGCAATAATCGCAAACTGTGGTGCAAAAAACGGTCAAAAAAGGTGCAAAACGTTTGCAATGGCGGAGCCATCAAACATGGTTCAGATTTTAGTTGCGTGTGCGATGCAGGACACATGGTTAATCCATTCAAACTATCTGTGATGAGGCAGAACAACAGAAACGGGCAACCATAACAATGTGTGTGCGATGTAGGACACATGGTTAATCCATTCGAACTGTTTGCGATGAGGTAGAACAACAGAAACAGGCAGCCATATCAATGTGTGTGCGATATACGGCATATGGTTAACTCGAACGAACTGTTTTTGATTAGGGAACACAACAGAAACGGTTCAACTTAACAAGATGTGTGTGATATGCGGCATACAGTTCACATGGATGAACTGTTTGCGATGAGCCAAAAGAACACAAACACTGGTAGAAAAAAGCCCTTTAGTCCCGGTTCGCAACAGCCTTTAGTCCCGGCCGTGCAACCGGGACTAAATAAGCGCGACTAAAGACCCCCCCCTTAGTCGCGCCTCTTACGAACCGCGACTAAAGGCTTTAGTCCCGGTTCTCGTGGCTGACCGGGACTAAAGGCCCGTCCACGTGGCCGCCAGGGGTCCGTCGGGGCGGAGGACCTTTAGTCCCGGTTCTCGTGGCTAACCGGGACTAAAGGCCTCGTCCGCAGGTTTAGGTTTTTAGCCCCCCTAAACCTGGTTTCTTTTTAATTTGTAGTGTTTTATTTCTTTTATATTTTATTTTGTGTTTTATTTTAATTTTGATGAAGTTTCAGTACACATATTCTACGCTACTATATACATGCATATGAAATTTCAAACAAGAAGAATTCAAGAGGAATATATAATATATATTCAATCTCGGGTGACCATATACAACTTCGAACAAGTTTCCATACACAATTAGGATGGATGACCATATACAACTTCGAACAAGTTTCAATCTCGGGTATGCATATAAATTTCTTCGTCCTCGGTATAGTGTTCTCCTTTAGGATTGATGACTTCCCTCATGAAAAATCCTGCTAATTCTTCTTGAATTGGTCGGAAGCGAGCTTCTGGACTAAGCCTCCTCCGCAAGTTATCCGTCGCGTTCCGCACGCTATCCGATGCCTTCCGCTCAGAGGTGTGTCTCCGGATGTTCTCACAAACATAGTATCCACATAGATTGGTCCCCGGTGGCTGCTTATCCACATTAACTAACCTTCTGAAATCTAGTTCATGTTTGAATTCACCGACAATTTCTTCTGAGAACCGTCTCCAAACCCTACAGGGCAAAGAAAATTAAATGAACAAGGGAGTTATTAGTTACTTGATATTAGGAAATGAACGAAAGAGACCGATCGATATAGAGCTCAAATGATTGAAAATAATTACTTTTGCAACATTTTTCTCATGTCGGCCCAACGCTTTGGATCCGAATCCATAGAGTCCATGATTAGAACTCTGGAGGTGTGAAGTTCAATATTTAGCAGAATCCAGTGGAACCTGCGGACACGTTACATGCACAGTCATGCATAACTCATCGATTAGACATACCATGCATGGAGTAAACAAAAGAGAATGGGCACAAGAGAGAAACACTCACCCAAAATGGTAAGGAAATAGAATATGACTTTTGAGTTGATGCTTTCTAAGAAACTTGTACAAGTCTTTCTCCACGTCTTCGGGGTGATTTTGTAAGACATGTCCATTAACGATATGTGGGTCAATGAACCCAACATCATGGATGTTTCTTATTTTGCATTCCCAAATCTTCAATCTGCATAATAGCATACGCAACAATATAGTTAGGACAATATATATATATATATAGTGCAGGCAATGAAGAACGAGATGTGGTAGAAATAAATCACTTACAGAACGTAGCAACTCAGCATAGATTTGTCGAGGTCGCGCAGATTGAACAGCTGGAACAATTCACTCATATGAACTTGTACAGAGTACCGTTTGGTGTGATGCTCATCTGTAACATCCGCATAAACATATTCTTTGTCGACCCATGTTATGAATTGCTTGTACCAACATAGCAGATTTCGCATTTGTGGTGGTAGACTCTTTTCCCGCGCATGCTCGACGAGAGGCCCATTCCGCACATATTGTAATGCTATCTCACATACTGGCGCATCCTCAAGGCCTAAGAAGGCACGAAGAGTCAAACCCATCTCGGACGCTTGTTTCATGGCACTCGCTACAGTCAATCCAAGTGCTGCCGCAGTTGCTATGATCTCGGGGTCCTCTTCCGGACCGGCTTTCACTATGAGCGGGCGGATCGATTGTTTCTTCTGCATCCCGAGCTGGTCAACTTGTTTCCCGCTTTTTTTACTTTCTTCTTTCTCCTCCTTCAATATTTTTGCTTGCCTACGAAGTTCATGTCCATAGTCGTCAGGCATATTCAGCTCGGCTTGGGACGGTGTCGTCAAAAAATCCTTAGCCCACTTCTTTTGCTTCTCAGTGAATACTTGCTTGGGCTCAGGCTCTTTTATCGCCTTCATATCCGCCTTCCATTTCTCATAATCAGCAGACGCGGCCAATTTGGTTTCAGCTTCACTAAGTTCCCAAGGCCTTGGGAGGAGAGGCTTCAGTGATGGCTCCGGTACCCTTGTGGTCTTAGGTACATAAGGGTCCGGGTTAATAGTCCAGGAGCGGGTTTCCTTGCTGTCCGCCTGCTTCTGCTTCTGCCCTGGAGGTGGATTGGGGGGCGTCGTACCCGCCGGAGGAGGATTGGGGGGCGTCGTACCCGCCGGAGGTTGTGGATCGGGGGACGATGTCGAATGGCGTGAAGGAGGTGTAGGTGAACCACCACGACCAGCACCACCGCCACCACCGCCACCAGCACCACCACCACCATCGGAGGGGGGTGGACTTGCTAGCCTTGGCGCCTCGCCTGGAAACACTATGTACTTCTTTTTCCATAGAATGATCTGGCGCTTGACATCTCCAAGTCTTCTCTCCCCTTCGGGTGTAGGTTTGTCAATCTCCAGGTCCTCAAACCCTTGGACTATGTCTTCCACCGTGACACGAGCATAGCCATATGCAATGGGGTTGTTGTGGTGGAGTGCTCCAGGTGTACAGGGTAAAGCACTGCCGCTAGCTACCTTCGTGGAAACGTTCCCCACGGGATAATGCAGATCACATTCTTTCATCTCCTTTACATCATCCACGGGGTAGTGAGGCTCCGGTGCACGAATCTCGATCATCGGTGCACTAGCACCAGGCGGGGCATCCGTGGAAGCCACGCTGCTTCTCCGCTGCTGGCTTCCGCGATCCGCTTCATGATCTTCACGCGGCCCTGCAGCCGATTTTTCTTTTACTAGTTCATGCACGGTCTGCTTCAACTCATGGAGTTCCGATGCAAACTTCCTCATAAGATCTGCATCTCGGTCCGTCTTTCTCTTACGGCTTCTGTAACAGTACGGGTCATTGTCCTGGGAAAACCCTACTTTCCACGGAACTTTGCCTTTGCCTCGTACACGTCCTCCGTGTTCATCATTCCCGAGGGCTGTTGTCAGTGCATCTTTCTCTCTGTTGAACTTGATCAAGCCCTCTTGAGCTTGGGTCATTGCGTCAATAAGGGCTTGGGTGGGAGAAAACTTTTTCTGCCGGTGAACACACACCCCTGTCTCCGGGTCTAGCGATCCCCCATGCCCGTACCACCAGCTTTTGGCCCTTGGGTCCCATCCCTCTGTACCTAGAGGGATTCCTCGCACCCTCAGGTCCTCCTCCATCTTCTGCCACCTAGGCTCCGAAAGGCGGTATCCTCCTGGCCCCATAATATGATGGAACTTTTTCTTACTCGCATTATCCTTATTTTTTTCGATATTTCCTTGAAATGCTCCGATTGCTTTTGCCTCACAAATTCTGGCCAATCATCTTTCAGTTTCTCATGTTGTCCATTGAAATCCGGAGTCTTGCCCTTGTTGACATAGTCACGGGTTAAATTTTTCTTGAAGTTCCGGAATGCTTCGCCCATCTTCTGAAGAGCGAACTCTTTAACTAGCCTCCTCCTCTCACGTCCACCCGGAACCTCATTACCGAATTCATCGACTTTGTTGTATTCCGGAGGTAGAATGAAATGTTCCATAAGCTTTCTCCAGCAATCCTTTTTCGTTCTCTTGTCGACAAAACTGAAACCAAGACGTGCCTTCTTTGGCTCCTTCCATTCCTGGACGGTGATCGGGATCGTTGTCTCTAACAACGACTCCGCATTGGTTGATAAACTTTGAGGTGTGCTGTAGGGGCTTGCCGGTTTCACTGACAAACTCAATGGCATATGTTTCTCCTGTTTTCATCGCCTTGGATTTGCCACGCTTTGTCGTACTCGATCCGGCCGAGGGCTAAAAAAAGAAAGAGAGTCGCGCGCGTTAATACATATGTATTCACATTTCAGTAAGTTTGTATCACGAGAGGCTCAATGTATATATATACCTCGCCGGAGGTGGTTGCTACTTGCAATTCAAGATCGTCGTTTGTTGACGGTTGACCTCCGTCGACAATGTCCGTTCCTTCACCTTCTTGATCATCGACAATCTCTGTTCCACCGTCAAGGTTCAGAAAAGAAGAGACTACATCCTCTTCTTGCTCATATTCTGAGCCC
>NC_057805.1:360236990-360272492 GCF_018294505.1 Triticum aestivum
AAATAAAACTAATTCATTTTAAAATCTTAAAAATACAAATAATATATCAAAAAATACAAATACAAATACAAATAATATATGAAAAAATACAAATACAAATATAAATACAAATAATATATCAAAAAATAAAACTAGTTCATCGATCCCTTGAAGGTTTGACAAAAGGTTTGATACATCATTCAGTTCGTCGACCAAATACAAATCATCCGGATTCGCCATCGTACGTTTTAATTCACATGATCCATTCAACAAAGTTTGGTACAATAAATTATTACACATCAATTCTTCCCTTGTGTCCCTGCTTGCTTACGATTTTGCCGTATCCATGGAGCATCCTCATCATTTAACTTAATGCTTGGGTCAGTGTTCACTTTGAAGGGCGGAATTTCACCAAACATATTATAATCTTCTGACATGTCTGTCTTGTCCTCCACTTCCACGATGTTTCTTTTCCCTGAAAGAACAATGTGGCGCTTTGGATCATCGCATGATGTACTGATCGTTTTCTTATCTTTTCGTTTCCTCGGTTTGCTACTCATGTCCTTCAAATAAAAAACCTGAGCGACATCTTTGGCAAGGACGAATGGTTCGTCAAGGTAACCAAGATTGTTGAAATCCACCATTGTCATTCCGTATTGCTCGTCCACCTTTACCCCACCTCCTGTTAGCTTGAACCATTTGCACCGGAACAAAGGGACCTTAAAGGAGGGTCCATAGTCAAGTTCCCATATCTCCTCTATGTAACCATAATATGTGACCTTTCGCCCATTCTCGGTTGCTGCATCAAAGCAGACACCACTGTTTTGGTTGGTGCTCTTTTTATCTTGGGCGATGGTGTAAAATGTATTCCCATTTATCTCGTACCCTTGGAAAATCGTTATAGTCGAAGATGGTTTCTTGGCCAACATGTACAGCTGATCTCCAACATCATCATTCTCATTCATTAAATGTTTTCGCAACCAACTGCCGAAAGTCTCCATGTGGGCCTTTCTAATCCAGGATTCAGGCTTCCCCGGGTTGTCCGAGCGTAAAATATTCTTGTGTTGCTCGAAGTACGGAGCCACCAAGCTGGAATTTTGCAGAACTGTGTGGTGTGCTTCAGTCATAGAATGACCATCCATACATATCGTGGATTTCCTTCCGATCTTGCCTTTTCCACTTAGTCTCCCCTCGTGCCGCGATTGAGGAATACCAATCAGCTTAAGGTCAGGAACATAGTCAATACAGAACTCAATTACCTCCTCATTTCCATAGCCCTTGACGATGCTTCCTTCTGGCCTAGCACGGTTACGAACATATTTTTTTAATACTCGCATGAACCTCTCAAAGGGGAACATATTGTGTAGAAATACAGGACCGAGAATGGAAATCTCTTCGACTAGGTGGAGCAGGAGGTGCGTCATAATATCGAAGAAGGATGGTGGGAACACCAACTCGAAACTGACAAGGCATTGGACCACATTGTTCTGTAACCGTGGTAGATCTTCTGGATTGATTACCTTCTGAGAGATTGCATTGAGGAATGCACATAGCTTCACAATGGCTACTCGAACATTTTTCGGTAGGAGCCCCCTCAAAGCAATCGGAAGCAATTGCGTCATAATCACGTGGCAGTCGTGAGACTTCAGGTTTTGGAACTTTTTCTCCGCCATGTTTATTATTCCCTTTATATTCGACGAGAAGCCAGACGGGACCTTCATACTGCTCAGGCATTCAAAAAAAATGACCTTCTCTTCTTTGGTAAGACCGTAGCTGGCACGACCTTGAAACCATTCCGGATGCCGGTCATCTGGGTCTTTCAAAAGTTGCTGGTCCTGCCGTGCTTCCTTTGTATCATTTGTCTTCCCATACACGCCCAAGAAGCTTAGCAGGTTAACGCAAATATTCTTCGTAACATGCATCACGTCGATTGCAGAGCGGACATCTAGGACTTTCCAATATTCTAGCTCCCAAAATATAGATTTCTTCTTCCACATGGGTGCGTGCCCGTCAACTCCCCGCGGAACTGATTGTCCGCCAGGACCCTTTCCAAAGATGACTTTCAAATCCTTGACCATATCAAATATCTCAGCACCAGTACGTTCCGCAGGCTTCGGCCGGTGATCTGCCTTGCCGTTGAAATGCTTGCCTTTCTTTCTTACGTTATGATTTCGGGGAAGAAATCGACGATGACCCAGGTACACGTTCTTCTTATAATTAACGAAACGTACACTTTCAGTCTCATGTAAGCAGTGCGTGCATGCATTGTATCCCTTATTTGTCTGTCCCGAAAGGTTACTGAGAGCAGGCCAATCGTTGATGGTTACAAAAAGCAACGCTCGTAGGTCAAATTCCTCTCCTTTGTGCTCATCCCAGACACGTACACCAGGTCTGGCCCACAACTATAAAAGTTCATCAACTAATGGCCTTAGGTACACATCGATGTCGTTCCCGGGTTGCTTTGGACCTTGGATGAGCACTGGCATCATAATGAACTTCCGCTTCATGCACAACCAAGGAGGAAGGTTGTAGATGCATAGAGTCACGGGCTAGGTGCTATGGCTGGAGCTCTGCTCGCCAAAAGGATTCATGCCATCAGTACTTAGACCAAATCTTATGTTCCTTGTGTCAGCTGCAAAATCTTTGAACACTCTGTCGATCTTTCTCCATTGCGTTCCATCAGCGGTGTGTCTCAACTCCCCGTCGGACTTACGGTCCTCTTTGTGCCATCGCAACGACTTGGCATGCTTTTTGTTCATGAACAGACGTTTCAACCGTGGTATTATAGGAGCATACCACATCACCTTGGCGGGAACCCTCTTCCTGGGTTTCTCGCCCTCAACATCGTCACCAGGGTCATCGCCTCTGATCTTATAACGCAATGCAGTGCATACAGGGCATTCATTTAAATTCTCGTATTCACCGCGGTAGAGGATGCAGTCGTTAATGCATGCATGTATCTTCAAAACCTCTAAACCTAGAGGGCAGACAACCTTCTTTGCTTCGTACGTACTGGCGGGCAACTCGTTATTCTTCGGAAACATATTCTTCAACATTTTCAGCAAATTTTCAAATGATGAGTCACCTACACCTTCCTGTGCCTTCCATTTTAGCAATTCCAGTGTGCAGCCCAGCTTTTTCAGACTATTATCGCATCCTGGATACAACGACTTTTTGTGATCCTCTAACATGCGATCCAAATTCTCCCTATCCTTGTCAGTTTCCCAGCGTCTCCGTGCATCAGCAATGGTCCGACCAAGATCATCAGCGGGCTCACCATGTGCCTCTTCTTCACCTTCACCTAACCCTTCCCCACCTTCAGCATCATCCTCCATGAAAGTATCACCGAAATGATCATGATAGTTGTCATCGATATCATCCCCTTCTTCATCTTCTTCCATTCTAACCCCTCTTTCTCCATGCTTGGTCCAACAATTATAGCTTCGCATGAAACCGTGCCGAAGCAGGTGCATGTGAACATCTCTTGAGGAGGAGTAACCCTTCTGATTCTTACAGACAGCACATGGACAGATAATAAAACCTTGCTGCTTGTTCGCATTTGCCACTACGAGGAAATCTTTCAAACCCGTAGTGAACTCGCCGGAGAGTCGGGGACCGTACATCCATTGCCGATTCATCTGCATTATTATTATATAAAGTATATAATTAACCATCATGCATTTGTTAAACTAACTAGCTAGAAATAATACAAATTAAACAATGAACTACACACATGCATATTTTATCAATGACACATGAAAGGTTCAAGTTGCTAACCGCGATCGCGGAGGAAAAATAAATGAGAAAGCTCAAGTGTGGCTCGGACACTTCATATCATGTTTGTTTCAGGCTCTCGGGCATTTCATCGAACACCTTGTGTGCATAGGAGGAACCAAAAGCAAACCCACCACCCCCTTCTGAAAATTGTGAAGTGAGCTGAGTGAAGTGAAGTGAGCTGAGTCCTATATATAGGGATGGTCCTTTAGTCCCGGTTGGCCTGGCCAACCGCGACTAAAGGCCTTCGGGGACCTTTAGTCCCGGTTGGCCATGCCAACCGGGACTAAAGCCCCTCCCGTCCGCCAGCTGGATGGGCCTTTAGTCCCGGTTGGCCTGGCCAACCGCGACTAAAGGCCTTCGGGGACCTTTAGTCCCGGTTGGCCAGGCCAACCGGGACTAAAGCCCCTCCCGTCCGCCAGCTATCGACCGAGCGCGCTGGGCCCAGATAGTTGGTCGCGGGTCTCCTCCCGAACCGCGACTAAAGACCCCTTTTGTCGCGGTTCGATTATTTTGGGGACTAATGGGGGCGTATGGAAGCCTCTTTTTCTACTAGTGAAACGAGTCGTGTAAACAAGATGTGTGTGATAAGTGGCAAACATCGGACTCGAATGAACTATTTGCAATGAGAAATTACAACACGGATGATCAATGCAGTTACTTCGTGTGCGATTCTGTGTGTACCCAAAACTTTGAAAAATGCAAACTAGTTGTTTGCGGTGGCGGAGTATCGCACACGATGCGTCTGCGAGTACTCGTGTGCGATGATTAGTATGTTGCACATACATTTCCTTATGTTAACATGTGTGTGAATTTGCAATATGGACAGTTAATATGCAAATGCCTTCTGGACATCGGGCACACGCTTAAAGTCAATGAACTGTGTACGATACTAATACTTTCCATGAAAATATGAACTTGGGTAACAACATTTGAGTAACATATATATATATAGTGGTTACACTATTCGACAAAAGGAGGATCTTCGTAACACGGTTTTGACAACCATATGGTCCATATCTACATACTTAACATAGTAACAACTATCACATTTTAAGAGGCTAAGGGCCAACAACCATATGGTCCATATCTACATACTTAACATATATAGTAACAACTAGCACATTTTAAGAGGCTGAGGGCCAACAACCACAACTATCCACTTGAAGCAGCTTGATCACGGCGACTCGACATCTCTTCAATGAAAAGGAAGAGCCCTCCTATGCCTTGGTAGAGCATGAGTAGAACAGTGTCTCCAATTTTCCAATATGGATGCATTGCCACGAGAAGCGAGAACTTGTTAATTTGAATGGTTCCATTTCTGCGGGAAATGCAGTACCTTGCAATCACTTTGGCGTTATTAGCAGGCACAAGTGTAATTCGACCACGCCGGGAAATCGATCCAGGAACTGCTACAGGGGGCAATTTCTGTTGACATGTAGAATAAAAAACAATTGTAAGATATCATTGAAGATATATATAGTTGAGCATCAACATTAAAATAAGACTTTTTACCAACGTTTTGTGCACACAATTGGTCTTGTTCAGTGTGTGCACCATAGGTCTAATTAATCCCATCCAAAATCTAGCGTTCATATGCTGTGCTATCTCGGTCAGATTATCAACAAATTTTATGACATGCTTCAAGTCCTTCCAGTGAAATTTGGTACGCTTAGTAACATACAGATCGTTCACTATGCATCCAACATATCCTGCTTAAAAGGTGGAAAGGTATTATTTATTCAGAACATGGCAGAAGAATATATAGTGCGCATAAATTGGTAAATAGAATTTGTTACTGCCTAGGAACGGAGTCAGAATATGATATCACAATTGGTTGCTTAAATAGTGATCAATTGGTTGCTTAAATAGTAATATGACAGCATGGACAAAGTTGAAAGGGCACTAACCTCGATCAGACTTTGATCGGTTGATGATGTTGGGGAAGTAAACATCCATGTTAATTAGACCAGGCTGTTGTGCATGCACTATAATTTTATTGCCAACTTTCAGTTCATAACACTTAGACATTTTTCTCCAAAGGTCCGCATTAAAATAGGAGTGACCATCTTTATCAAGTTTTACGCTAACCGTCATTGTAAATCCATGTTGCGTTGTCAATATGACATCCTGGGAGTCATCGGCAAAGTAAAGCCCAAGATTTCCTTCTACTCCTGTTCTTGCAAAGCAAGGGATGTACTGCTTGAAATGAAAATTAAGATCGTAAATTAGATATATTGAAATAACAGAGCAAGATGCAAATATGGGAGTAACTGATAGAACATATCCATATATATAGAAGAAAGCAAAGTACAAAATATAGAATTAAAAATAGATAATGTAACAAATATTTGATGCAAATATATAGATAATGTAGCAACAGACGGTATATGTTCACAAATTTAGGCCATGCCGACCGTGGTAGGTTGAGATTGAACATACCGAGCGCTCCCTGAAGTCATCCGGAATGGTGAGATAGAACTTCATTTCCGACTGGCCACGACCACAGTTGCCCGATTTGTGCTCGCACTGTGGACACATGAATGAACACCCACGAATCAGCTAGAACGAAAAATATTCCACGACGATTTCCGCCGGTTGATTAACAGCGATGGACGGACTGCGATAAGAGATGATTGAATATTTCACTAATTAAGTTGATTACCTTCTCCATGAGAAAAATCCCCGGCCCAATCCCGCAGAAAACCCTAGTCGACCAGAGTCTAGAATGTCGGTGCAGATAGTTGGCGGAAAGCGGTAGGGGCGAAATCCGGTGCCGTTTGGAGCGTGACCTACGCCCGCCGCCAACAGCCGTCGAGCTTAGGGTGCAGATTTGTGGAGGAGTCCGCGGCGAGTGAGTGGGAACGAAGTGGGCGAGGGTTTCTTTTTTCCTTTTGCATGTGTGAGTGAACACACACGGTTCGCAGAGGCGACGGAGATGTATCGTGTGCGATAGTAAATCACCGAGATTGAATGGGAATCCAAATTTCCTTTGTCCTTCATCCATGAGTTTTTTTCTATGATGAACATAAACCCTACTAATCACCGTGTTCAAATTTGACACTTTTCCGAGTTCATTTACAATATTTAGGGGATTATGTGCATTTTGTAGGCATTAATGCACGTAATTCAAATTCAAACAATCGGTGCATGAAAGGGTGCACAAGAACGGTCTGGAAAAACCATACTCGTGGTATTTAGTAATTTCTCAAGCCTTTTACAAGGAATGAGCAGAGATTTCAATGGAATGCATGGCAATAGTCAACCACAAACGCGTCATTTACTGGGTTATCAACTATAGAACAATGAAATATGTGCTTGGAAAACATGACGGCTGGCATGGTGCCATGGTATGGCCTCACCGTGCCCTAGTTAAAAGCTGAGAAGGTTTGATTTATGTCGTCATGCACGCCCTTCATAAATCGAACCATCACCGAGGAAGTTCAATGCTTTCGAGAGGAAATCACCAAGATTGAAGGGGAATCCAAATTTCCATCCTAGTTTGTCATTCAGTTTTTTTTCCAACGATCAACATACCGCCTCAAATGCAACGTGTTCAAATTTGACATTTTTCCGAACTCATTTACCATATTTAGGGGATTATGTGCATTTTCTAGGCATTAATTATGCACATAATTCAAATTCGAACAATCGGTGCATGAAAAGGTGCACAAGAACGGTCTGGAAAACCATGCTTGTGCTATTTAGTACATTCTCATGCCTTTTACAAGGAATGGGCAGATATTTCAAGGAAATGTGTGACAATAGTCAACCATAAAAGCGTTGTTTACTAGGTTAACAACTATACAAAAATGAAATACATGCTTGGAAAACATGACGCCTGGTGTGGTGCCATGGTATGACCTCACCGTGCCCTGGTAAAAATGTCGTCCTGCACGACTTTCATAAAACGAACCATCACCGAGGAAGTTTCATGGTTTCGAGGGGGAAATCACCAAGATTGAAGGGGATCCAAATTTCCTTTGTCCTTTGTCGACGAGTTTTTTCTATGATGAACATACAACCTGCAAATCATCGTGTTCAAATTTGGCACTTTTGCGGGTTCATTTGCCATATTTAGGGGATTATGTGCATTTCCTAGGCATTAATGCACATAATTCCAGTTCAAACAATCGGTGCATGAAAGGGTCCACAAGAACGGCCTAGAAAACCATGCTCGTGCCATTTAGTACATTCTCATGCCTTTTCCAAGGAATAATGGACAGATATTTCGATGAAATGTGTGGCAATAGTCAACCACAAATGTTTGTTTGTTGGGTTTTCAACTATAGAAAAAAATGAAATAAGTGATTAAAAACATGACGCCTGGCATGGTGCCATGGTATGACTTCACCATGCCCTGGTAAAAATTTGAGAAGGTTTAGCTTATGTCGTCATGCACGCCCTTCATAAATCGAACCATCACCGAGGAAGTTCCATGCTTTCGAGGGGGAAATCCCCAAGATTGAAAGGGAATCCAAATTTCCATCCTAGTTTGTCATTCAGTTTTTTCCAACGATCAACATACCGCCCTAATGCGACGTGTTCAAATTTTACATTTTCCCGGGCTCATTTACCATATTTAGGGGATTATGTGCATTTTCTAGGCATTAATGGACATAATTCAAATTCAAACAATCGGTGCATGAAAAGGTGCATCAGAACGGTCTAGAAAACCATGCTCGTGTTATTAAGTACATTCTCATGCCTTTTACAAGGAATGGGAAGATATTTCAAGGAAATGTGTGGCAATAGTCAACCATAAACGCGTCGTTTACTCGGTTAACAACTATACAAAAAATGAAACACATGGTTCAAAAACATGATGCCTGGCGTGGTGCCTTGGTATGGCCTCACCATGCCCTGGTAAAATTTGGAGAATGTTTTCCTTATGTCGTGATGCGCTCCTTTCATAAATCGAACCATCACAGAGGAAGTTTCATGGTTTCGAGGGGGAAATCACCAATATTGAAGGGGGTCCAAATTTCCTTTGTCCTTTGTCCATGAGTTTTTTTCTACGATGAACATACAACCTGCAAATCACCGTATTCAAATTTGGCACTTTTTCGGGTTCATTTGCCATATTTAGGGGATTATGTGCATTTCCTAGGCATTAATGCGCATAATTCAAGTTCAAACAATCGGTGCATGAAAGGGTCCACAAGAACGGCCTAGAAAACCATGCTCATGCCATTTAGTAAATTCTCATGCCTTTTACAAGGAATGGACAGATATTTCGATGAAATGTGTGGCAATAGTCAACCACAAATGTTTGTTTGTTGGGTTTTCAACTATAGAAAAAATGAAATAAATGTTTAAAAAACATGACGCCTGGCATGGTGCCATGGCATGACCTCACCATGCCTTGGTAAAAAATTGAGAAGGTTTGGCTTATGTCGTCATGTCCCTTCATAAATCGAACCATCACCGAGGAAGTTCCATGCTTTCGAGAGGGAAATCCCCAAGATTGAAGGGGAATCCAAATTTTCTTCGTTCTTTGCCCTGGAGTTTTTTCTACGACGAACATACACCCTGCAAATCACCGTGTTCAAATTTGGCAATTTTTCCGGGCTCATTTACCATATTTAGGGGATTATGTGCATTTTCTAGGCATTTAGCGCATATAAATCCAATCCAGCTACAGGTGCACGGGTGTGATGTGAGAGACGTGGATTGCCGTTTGATCGCGGCCCATCCTATGGTGCACACGCGCGATCCGCGTGGCTCGGGTTCCGGCCAATCATAACGCAACACACAATAGGCTCAGCGCACACTGTTTCCGGAAGCGACGGAGATGAACCGTGTGCGATAATGAACGAGCAAAATTGTAAGGGAAGCCAAATTTCTGTTGTCGTTTTCCTTTGAGCTCTTGAATACCACCATACTGTACGGTTGCCCGGCCCCTCTGTCCCAGAGCTCTCTCCAGGCGTCGTCCATGGCACCGCGACACACAATAACTGGTAAGGAAGCGATGGCATCCCACCGCGCTGCATTCCTCGCCGCCCGCGACCGCACACATGGCAAGGAAGCGATGGCATCTCGCCGCGCCGAGTTCATCACCGCCGGCGGCCAGACAGTTACATGGGCGGACTATGAGGCTGCCATGGCCGAATAGGTGGTGGATCTAGAGGCGGCCAAAGCCGCACAAGAGGAGCGGAAAAGGCAGAAAGCAGTCAAGAAAAGAGAGTCCCGCCGCCGCAAGAAAAAAGAGGCCGCACGCCATGGTGAGGAGAGCTTGGCAGAGATCGAAGTACAGTGGGCTGCCGCCTACAAGGCCGGGAAGGAGAACGCCGGCGTCTGGCCAGCATGCCCCGATGGCAGTATGTGAGAAGTAGTTTAAGTTTGTAGTATTAGAGCAAATTACCACTAGTAGTTTAAGTTTGTAGTATTAACGTACAATGTCGGTAAGAGCATCCTTTGAGGGCTTTGAGTGTTGATGAACATGTGTGCCCGTGTGCTTTTTTTGCGTTAATCATTAGAAGATCACAAAACACACAGTTTCTATGCCATACCCGTCTCCATTTTTTTTGCGTTAATGACCCATAAGTCAGTTACCTGTGCGATGTTTCCTAATAAACCAGGCGTACCATTGACCAAAAAAATCAAGTACATGTGTACATTTTTTTGGAGACGGGATCTGCCAACTTTCTTTTTTCTCGCACACGAGTATTTTACGCGCTTCATCTGCGTTGTGTGTTTCCCCCGCCCAAGTTTCAAGTTTCGCACCAAAATTTTCATTAGGCGCGCGATTTCAGAATTTTTTCCTCCAACCACATCCCCTTCCCCTCAGTATCCCCCTCCCTCGCGCCTCCCCCTACCGGCATCTCAAACCGCCGCCGCTGCAACCACAGCTTCAACCACATCTACGTTCTGCTCGGATCCAGTCAGGTAACCCACCGATCTCTATCACGTCCCCGGCCTGATTGCTAAAATGGCGCCTGCAAAACATCCTCATGCCTCCAAATCCCCCGCCAGAAGCTTATGGAGGTCCATGGCGCGATGGCCGCTATGCGTGTTGACCCGGAGGAACACCTCGCCTCCGCCGCCGCCGACGACATGGTGCAGGCTCTGGCCCAGATGAAGTCCCCCAGCGACTATCCCCCGGTACTTAACAGGTAAGATCTGATCAGCTAAATCTTACCAATACCACTTGTAACATCTATGATTTGTATGGTTGATGTATTAAGCATGTTCGTGCCTTGTTTATTTCAGTACTGCACACTGTGTGATGTTCAAATATTGTTGTGTCCAGCTCAATTTCACCAATACCAGCAACAAACTTCAATACTTGACTCAGGATGTCACTAGAGATGCTGCCCATTTGCTATTTTTAGTGGATGCTAACCCTATTGTACTTAACATGCCTGTCCATGTACTTACGCAGGGTCATAACGACCGATGCTTTTGTTTGCCGTCGAGGTGAGTTGCATCCCATGTCTTACAGTATTTCACATAATTTGTGCAATTGCAGTTTAACTTCTACCATTTACTGGTTGCCTGTAGGTACACATGTCAGTGGCACTGATCCACGCTTCGACCTGGAGGAACAGCTCGCCTCCGCCATCGCTAACTTTGGGCGAGCTCTGGCCAAGATGAAGTGCCCTAGCAACTACCTCTCAAGACTTACAAAGTATGTACTCACCAGTTCAATCTTACCAATACCAGTTGCAATTAATGGCTATGTTCTGTATGGTCGCTGTATTAAGCATGTTCTAGTAAACATGCCTAACCCATTTTTGCTACTTTCCCTACCTTTTTATAGACATCCGGGCCATTCTCTGCTCTGGCAGCACCTGCCTTGTGATGTTTAACTATGCCAATTGCATTTTTATTAGTACCGGTTTCAATGTCTATTAAGCCTGTTGCAATTAATAGTTGAATCCATTTTTAAACAGTTGTATTTCAGTGGCTACAAACTTACAAAACATGACTTAGGATGTTGTTAAGCCTATTGCAATTAACAGTTGTATCCATTTTTAATCTGTCCATTTGCTACCATGCTACTCTCCGCAATGAAGATATACTAGAGATGCTGCCCGTTTGCTATTTTTGGTGGATGCTAACCCTGTTGTACTTAACATGCTTGTCCATGTACTTACACAGGGTCATAATGGCCGATGATGTTGTTTGCCGTCGAGGTTAGCTGCATCCCATGTCTTACAGTATTTCACATCATTTGTGCAATTGCAGTTTAACTTCTACCATTTACTGGTTGCCTGTAGGTACACATGTCAGTGGCACTGATCCACGCTTCGACCCGGAGGAACAGCTCCCCTCCACTGACTTTGGGCGGGCTCTGGCCAAGATGAAGTTCCCCAGCAACTACCTCTCAGGACTTACCAAGTATGTACCCACCAGTTCAATCTTACCAATACCAGTTGCAATTAATGGCTATGTTTTGTACGGTCGATGTATTAAGCATGTTCTAGTAAACGGGCCTAACACGTTTTAGCTATTTTCCCTACCTTTTTATAGACAACTAGGCCATTATCTGCTCTGGCAGCACCTGCCCTGTGATGTTTAACTCTGCCAATTGCATTTTTATCAGTACCGGTTTCAATGGCCATTAAGCCTGTTGCAATTAACAGTTGTATCCATTTTTAAAGCGTTGTATTTCAATGGCTACAAACTTACAAAACATGAATTAGGATGTTGTTAAGCCTGTTGCAATTAACAGTTGTATCCATTTTTTAGTTCGTCCCTTTGCTACCGTGCTACTCTTTCGAAATGAAGATATCACTACAGATGCTGCCGTTTTATTACCATTTGCTATTTTTGGTGGATGTTAACCCTGTTGTAGTTAACATTGGCTTTCCATGTACTTACACAGGGCTACAATGGGCGATGCTGTTGTTTGCCGTCGAGGTTAGCTGCATCCCATGTCTTATACATCATCTATTCCTAAATATAAGTATTTTTAGAGATTCCAATATAGACTACATAAGGAGCAAAATGAGTGAATCTAGATTCTAATCTAAACTATATCTATAATTCTATATACATCCGTATGTAGTTCATATTGAAATCTAAAAAAGGATACTTGTACTTAGGAACATAGGTAGTTGTATTTTACATCATTTGTGCAATCTCAGTTTAGCTTCTAACATTTACTGGTTGTTTGTAGGTACATATATGAGCGGTACTGATCCACGCTTCGATCCCTTTTGCGTATGGGGCAATGAGATATTCATGAACAAGCGTCAAGTGAGGAAACTAAGAAAGATTGTTAGGCGAAAGAAACAGGTGATTGGAATTAAGCTCTTTATTTACACTTTGCCGAAGACAACAGTGAACTTTAGGATGGTAAGTAACGTGTTGTCTTTTCCCCCTTCCCACAATAAGTTACTCTATTAGACCTCAGTATCTGATATTTTTCTCTTTTCAGTGGTTTCCGAAGCTATTAAGTGATGATTACCTTGCAAACTACATGACCGGAGTGGAGGCAACTAAGGTTAAAGTATATAATTCATGCTACCATGATAATGCTCTAGAAGTCTTCCTGAAGGCGGTGAAGGATGGGTGGGCGATCGTCACAAGGGGTTGGACAAAAGTGGTTCATGCCTATGGCATGCAGGAAGGCACATTATGGGCATTCCACTTCTTCAACACCGTCGCCAGTCAAAATGATTTACACTTGTCTCTTCACCTTTACCGCCTTTAAATACTGTGGTTCATCATAGTTAATTGCTGCCTAATCCTGTAATTACTGAACATATTGTACTGGCAATTTTATTTATGGATTCGTTGTTGAACCATTGTGCTGAGAATTTGAATTGCACGTTTCATATTTCAAAATTTCCAATTCATATAATAAATTACAGGCAAAAATAAAAAGAGAACAGATGGTCATGGACCTTTGCAAACGGTTCTAGCAGTAAAAGCGCTTGCGATGGATAGCCCAATGCCACACAATTTTCTTCATCAAATCATGTGTGATATAGTTGATGAAAGAAAACAGTTAACCAAGGCAGACCGTGTGTGATAGTTACACCTTTCACACACGAGCCTACACATAAAACTGTGTGGGATGTAGGTATGAACGGAAACGTTTTCCCTGGATTGACTGTGTGGGATGTACATAAGAACGGAAACGTATTCCTTGGATTGACTGTGTGTGATATACATATGAACGGAAATGTTTTTCTGGGATTCACCATGTGGGATGTACATACCTATGGAAATGATTTTCTCGGATTACCGTGCGGGATGTACATACCTACATAAATGATTGGGTTTCGATGCCTCGCCCGATCGCACACGGCCCCAGCCTGGGTCCCAGGAGGGCCTATCCCCGATGATTTCTAGGTCATGTGGGAAGGACCCCCCCTATCGCCCACACTGACTTGGTGATGGTTCCAAATGCCGTCATGGAAAGGGGTTAAAAACCGTTTGTATAGCACCGACGCGTACGAGTGAATGTCTTATTTTGATTCGGCGGTATTGTTGGATGAAGCGGCCCGGACCAACCTTACATGACCACGTTCATGAAACCGGTTCCACCGATAGACATGCAACTAGTTTTGCATAAAGGTGGATGGCGGGTGTCTGTTTCTCCAACTTTAGTTGAATCAAATTTGACTGCGGCCGGTCCTTGTTGAAGGTTAAAACAACACACTTGATAAATCATCGTTGTGGTTTTGATGCGTAGGTAAGAACGGTTCTTACTAGAAGCCCGTAGCAGCCACGTAAAACTTGCAACAACAAAGTAGAGGACGTCTAACTTGTTTTTGTAGGGCATGTTGTGATGTGATATGGTCAAGACATGATGTGATATACGTTATTGTATGAGATGATCATGTTTTGTAAAAAGTTATCGGCAACTGGCAGGAGCCTTATGGTTGTCGCTTTAATGTATGAAATGCAAACGCCATGTAATTGCTTTACTTTATCACTATGCGTTAGCGATAGTTGTAGAAGAAATAGTTGGCGAGACGACCACGACGCTACGATGGAGATCAAGGTGTCAAGATGGTGACAATGGAGATCATGACGGTGCTTTGGAGATGGAGATCAAAGGCACAAGATGATGATGGCGATATCATGTCACATGTTTTGATTGCATGTGATGTTTATCTTTTATGCATCTTATTTTTCTTAGTACGGCGGTAGCATTATAAGATGATCCCTTACTAAAATTTCAAGGTATAAGTGTTCTCCCTGAGTATGCACCGTTGCGACAGTTCGTCGTGCTGAGACACCACGTGATGACCAGGTGTGATAGGCTCTACGTTCACATACAAAGGGTGCAAGACAGTTTTGCACATGCGGAATACTCAGGTTAAACTTGACAAGCCTAGCATGTACAGACATGTCCTCGGAACACTGGAGACCGGAAGGTCGAACGTGATTCATATAGTAGATATGATCAACATAGAGATGTTCACCATTGAAGACTACTCCATCTCACGTAATGATTGGACATGGTTTAGTTGATTTGGATCACGTGATCATTTAGACGACACGAGGGATGTCAATCTAAGTGGGAGTTCTTAAATAATATGATCAGTTGAACTTAATTTATCATGAACTTAGTCCAGATAGTATTTGCATATCTATGTTGTAGATCAATAGCTCGCGATATAGCTCCTATATATTTTTGATATGTTCCTAGAGAAAAATAAGTTGAAAGTTGATAGTAGCAATGATGTGGACTGGGTCCGTGATCTGAGGAGTATCCTCATTGCTGCACAGAAGAATTATGTCCTTGATGCACCGCTAGGTGACAGACCTATTGCAGGAGCAGATGCACACGTTATGAATGTTTGACAAGCTCAGTGTGATGACTACTTGATAGTTTAGTGCGCCATGCTTTACGGCTTGGAACCGGGACTTCAAAAATGTTTTGAACGCCATGGAGCATATGAGATGTTCCAAGAGCCGAAAATGATATTTCAGACTCATGCCCATGTTAAGAGGTATGAGACCTCTAACAAGTACTTTGCCTACAAGATGGAGGAGAATAGCTCAGCTAGTGAGCATGTGCTCAAAATGTCTGGGTACTACAATCGCTTGAATCAAGTGGGAGTTAATCTTCCAGATAAGATAGTGATTGGCAGAGTTCTCTAGTCACTATCACCAAGTTACTAGAACTTCGTGATGAACTATAATATGCAAGGGATAACGAAAACGATTCCCAAGCTCTTCGCGATGCTGAAATCTGCGAAGGTAGAAATCAAGAAATAGCATCAAGTGTTGATGGTTAAAAAGACCACTAGTTTCAAGAAAAAAGGCAAGGGAAAGAAAGGGAACTTCAAGAAGAATGGCAAGCAAGTTGTCGCTCCCATGAAGAAGCCCAAAACTGGACCCAAGCCTGAAACTGAGTGCTTCTACTGCAAAAGAAATGGTCACTAGAAGAGGAACTGCCCCAAATACTTAGCGGATAAGAAGGATGGCAAAGTGAACAAAGGTATATTTGATATACATGTTATTTATGTGTACTTTACTAGTGTTCATAGTAGCCCCTGGGTATTTGATACCGGTTCAGTTGCTAAGATTAGTAACTCGAAATAGGAGTTGCAAAATGAACAGAGACTAGTTAAAGGCAAGGTGACGATGTGTGTTGGAAGTGATTCCAATGTTGATAAGATCACCATCGCACCCTCCCTTTACCTTCGGGATTAGTGTTGAACCTAGATAAATGTTATTTGGTGTTTGCGTTGAGCATGAATATGATTGGATCATGTTTATTGCAATACGGTTATTCTTTTAAGTCAAAGAATAATTGTTGTTCTGTTTACATGAATAAAACCTTCTATGGTCATACACCCAATGAGAATGGTTTATTGAATCTCGATCGTAGTGATACACATATTCATAATATTGATGCCAAAAGATGAAAAGTTGATAATGATAGTGCAACATACTTGTGGCACTGCCGTTTAGGTCATATTGGTGTAAAGCGCGTGAAGAAACTCCATGCTGATGGACTTTTGGAATCACTTCATTATGAATCATTTGATACTTGCGAACCATGCGTCATGGGCAAGATGACTAAAACTCCGTTCTCAGGAACAATGGAGCGAGCTAATGACTTATTGGAAATAATACATACCGATGTATGCGGTCCGATGACTGTTGAAGCACGTGGTAGGTATCGTTATGTTCTCACCTTCATAGATGATTTGAGTAGGTATGGGTATACCTACTTAATGAAACACAAGTCTCAAACATTTGAAAAGTTCAAAGAATTTCAGAGTGAAGTAGAAAATCATCGTAACAAGAAAATGAAGTTTCTACGATCTGATCGCGGAGGCGAATATTTGAGTTACGAGTTTGGCCTTCATTTAAAACAATGTGGAATAGTTTCACAACTCACGCCACCTAGAACACCACAGTGTAATGATGTGTCCAAACGTCATACCGTACTTTATTAGATATGGTGCGTTATATGATGTCTCTAACCGATTTACCACTATCATTTTGGGGTTATGCATTAGAGACAGCCGCATTCACGTTAAATAGGGAACCGTCTAAATCCGTTGAGATGACACCGTATGAACTATGGTTTGGCAAGAAACCTAAGCTATCATTTCTTAAAAGTTTGGGATGTGACGCTTATGTCAAAAGGCTTCAGCCTGATAAGCTCGAACCCAAAGCGGAGAAGTGCATCTTCATAGGATACCCTGAGGAAACCATTGGGTACACCTTGTACCACAGATCCGAAAGGCAAGATCTTTGTTGCTAAGCATGGATCCTTTCTAGAGAAGGAGTTTCTCTCGAAAGAAGTGAGTGGGAGGAAAGTAGAAATTGATGAGGTAATTGTACCTTCTCTCGAATTGGAAAGTAGCTCATCAGAGAAATCCGTTCACGTGATACCTACACCAACTAGAGACGAAGCTAATGATGATGATCATGAAACTTCATATCAAGTTACTACTGGACCTCGTAGGTTGAACAGAGCACGTTCCACACCAGAGTGGTACGGTAATCCTGTTCTGGAAGTCATGTTACTAGACCATGACGAACCTACGAACTATGAAGAAGCTATGATGAGCCCAGATTCCGATAAATGGCTTGAGGCCATGAAATCTGAGATACGATCTATATATGAGAGCAAAGTGTGGACTTTGGTTGACTTGCCTGATGATCGGTGAGCCATTGAGAATAAATGGATCTTCAAGAGGAAGATGGACGCTGATGTAGTGTTACTATCTACAATGTTCGACTTGTCGCAAAAGGTTTTCAACAAGTTCAAGGTGTTGACTACGATGAGATTTTCTCACTCGTAGCGATGCTTAAGTCTGTCCGAATCATGTTAGCAATTGCCGCATTTATGAAATCTGGCAAATGGATATCAAACTTGCATTCCTTAATTAAAGAAGAGTTGTATATGATGCAACCAAAAGGTTTTTTCAATCCTAAAGGTGCTAACAAAATGCGCAAGCTCCAGCAATCCATCTATGGACTGGTGCAAGCATCTCCGAGTTGGAATATATTCTTTGATGAGTTGATAAAAGCATATAGTTTTATACAGACTTGCGGTGAAGCCTGTATTTACAAGAAAGTGAGTGGGAGCACTACAGCCTTTCTGATAAGTATATGTGAATGACATATTGTTGATCAGAAATGATGTAGAATTTTCTGGAAAGCATAATGGAGTGTTTGAAAGGAGTGTTTTCAAAGAAAGACCTCGGTGAAGGTGCTAACATATTAGGCATCAAGATCTATAGAGATAGATCAAGACGCTTGATAAGACTTTCGATGACTACATACCTTGATGAGATTTTGAAGGAGTTCAAAATGGATCAGTCAAAGAAGGGGTTCTTGCCTAAGTTGTAAGGTATGAATTTGAGTAAGACTCAAAGCCCGACCATGGCAGAAGATAAAGAGAGAATGAAAGTCATTCCCTATGCCTCAGCCATAGGTTCTAGAAAGTATGCCATGCTGTATACCAGACCTATTGTGTACCTTGCCATGATTTTGGTAAGGGGGAACAATAGTGATCTAGGAATAGGTCACTGGACAGCGGTCAAAATTATCCTTTGGTACCTAAAAAGGACTAAGGAAATGTTTCTCGGTTATGGAGGTGACAAAGAGTTCGTCGTAAAGGGTTACGTCTATCCAAGCTTTGACACTGATCTGGATGACTCTGAGTCTCAATCTGGATACATATTGAAAGTGGGAGCAATTAGCTAGAGTAGCTCCATGCAGAGCATTGTAGACATAGAAATTTGCATAATACATACGGATCTGAATATGACAGACCCGTTGACTAAACCTCTCTCACAAGCAAAACATGATAACACCTTAGTACTCTTTGGGTGTTAATCACATAGCATGTGAACTAGATTATTGACTCTAGTAAACCTTTTCGGTGTTGGTCACATGGCGATGTGAACTATGAGTGTTAATCATGTAAAGATGTGTGTTAAATCACATGGCGATGTGAACTAGATTATTGACTCTAGTGCAAGTGGAAGGCTAAAAGAAATATGCCCTATAGGCAATAATAAAGTTGTTATTTTATATTTCCTTATATCATGATAAATGTTTATTATTCATGCTAGAATTGTATTAACCGGAAACTTGATATATGTGTGGATACATAGACAAAACACCGTGTCCCTAGTAAGCCTCTACTAGACTAGCTCGTTAATCAAAGATGGTTAAGTTTCCTAACCATAGACATGTGTTTTCATTTTATGAACGGGATCACATCATTAGGAGAATGATGTGATGGACAAGACCCATCCGTTAGAATAGCATATTGAGCATTCAGTTTTATTGCTATTGCTTTCTTCATGTCAAATACATATTCCTTCGACTATGAGATTATGCAACTCCCGGATACCGGAGGAATGCCTTGTGTGCTATCAAACGTCACAACGTAACTGGGTGATTATAAAGATGCTCTACAGGTATCTCCGAAGGTGTTTGTTGGGTTGGCATAGATCAAGATTAGGATTTGTCACTCCGAGTACCGGAAAGGTATCTCTGGGCCCTCTCGGTAATGTACATCATAATAAACCTTGCAAGCAATGTGACTAATGGGTTAGTTGCGGGATGATGTATTACGAAACGAGTAAAGAGAATTGCCGGTAACAAGATTGAACTAGGTATGAAGATACCGACGATCGAATCTCAGGCAAGTAACATACCGATGACAATGGGAGTAACGTATGTTGTCATTGCGGTACGACCGATAAAGATCTTCGTAGAATATATGGGAACCAATATGAGCATCCAGGTTCCGCTGTTGGTTATTGACCAGAGAGGTGTCTCGGTCATGTCTACATAGTTGTCGAACCCGTAGGGTCCGCACGCTGAACGTTCGATGACGATTTTGTATTATATGAGTTTTGTGATTTGGTGACCAAATGTTGTTCAGAGTCCCGGATGAGATCAAGGACATGATGAGGAGTCTCGAAATGGTCGAGAGGTAAAGATTCATATATAGGATGATAGTATTAGGACACCGGAAGCGTTCAGGGGGTACCGGGTACGTATGGGGTCACCGGAAGGGGTTCCGGGCATCCCCCCGACAACTACATGGGCCTAATGGGCCAAGAAGGGGACAGACCAGCCCCTAGGGGGCTGGTGCACCCCATATAGGCCGAAATAGGTGGGGAGGAAAGAGGAGAAGAGGGAAAGGAAGGGGAGGGATTCGGCCTCCCCCTTCCTTCTCTCCTCCCTCCTCCTTCCTTCCCCCTCCGGATGAATATGGAAGGGGGGAGCCGAATTGGGAGGCGCCCAAGTAGGATTCCTCCTACTTGGGGCACCCCCTTGGCTGCCTCTCCTCCCCTCCAACCTATATATATGAGGGGGCACCGCTAGAAGATACAACATTGATTCCTAGCCGTGTGTGGCGCCCCCTCCACAGTTTACGCCTCCGGTCATATCTTCATAGTGCTTAGGCGAAGCCCTGCGTGGATCACTTCACCATCACCGTCACCATGTCATCGTGGTGATGGAACTCTCCCTCGACACTTTGCTGGATCAAGAGTTCGTGGGATGTAATCGAGCTGAACGTGTGCAGAACTCGGAGGTGTCGTACGTTCGGTGCTTGATCGGTCGGAACAAGAAGAAGTTGGACTACATCAACCGCGTTGTCAAACGTTTCCGCTTTCGGTCTACGAGGGTACGTGGACACACTCTCGCCCTCTCGTTGCTATGCATCTCCTAGATAGATCTTGCGTGAGCGTAGAATTTTTTTGAAATTGCATGCTATGTTTCCCAACAAGAACAATCTGAAGAAAAACAAAAATCAACTCCCGGTGCTGTAATGAAGCACTGGAACTGTGATGATACAAGTAATGATATAGTTTTGAATCTTAATTTATTGCTATGGCTGGAACGAGCAATTGTTTTGCCACTCTTAATGTAATATGTAATTATTTTTACTTGTGCAAACAGGGATGTTCTTTGAAGATAACATATAGTTTAGTAGAACTGCACAAGAATATGTTGGAAGCATTAAACTAATCGAGGAGTATATAGTAAGCATGCAACCACAGTAGATAACAACAGATGGTCCCGAGAAGTGCTTCATATGTATGCTCTACACAATAATTAATTAACTCAAGCTACCCACCCGTGTCCGGCTGAGCCGAACAGAAGCACTTTCTCCAGCGGACTGAGCTTTAGTGACTTAACTGCAGGTGCAGTTACGTCACTGACATGTGGGCCAGATGCCTGTTGGGCCCACATGTTAGTGACCCAACTGCACCTGTAGTTAAGTAATTGAAGCAGTGTCCTTCTCCAGCACAGCTCTCCGAGTCCACGTCGCCGCCAAGAAGCTAATCGGCCATCAATAGTCAACCCGCCAAGCTTGGCTTCAATCGGAGGGTAGCAGCGGTGGCCTTACTTGCACCCGAGCGGCTGTGACCTACCGTGTTCTACTCTTCCTTGTTTTCTGTGTGGCGCGGCGTCGAGCAGGGCGGGGCCTCGGTGAAGCTGGCGATGTCCTCTATATCGTTGCCGGCGGGGCGGCGCCTCGGCGGAGCGGGGGAAATCCTCCCCCTCACTGCCGGCAAGGCGGGGCCTTGGCGGAGCCGGCGATGTCCTCTGCCTCATTGTTGGCGGGGTAGGGCCTCAGCGGAGCAGGGCCTCGCCGAAGCCGGCGAAGTCCTCCGCCTCGGTGCCTGCGGGGCGGAGGCAGCGATGTCCTCTACCTCGTTGTTGGCGGGGCGGGGCCTCGGCGGAGCAGGGCCTCGCCGAAGGTGGCGGAGTCCTCCACCTCGGTGCCGGCGGGGCGTGGCCTCGGCAGAGCCGGCATTGTCCTCCACCTCGTCGTCGGTCTCACCAAAAGTGCCACGCCCGCTTCATCGTCCTCCTTGTAGGTGGCCGCAACCTCCTCCATGCGGTACCGCCAGCGCGTGAGGCGGCTCTCGCGGGCGGAGCGGTACGACTCGAGCAGCGCCTCCTGCTCTGCCCACTCCACGGCGATCTACTCCTCCGCCTGCAGGTGCTCCTGGAGGAGATGGTGGTTGTAGGCGGCGTCGGCCTGCGCCTCCCGGAACTGCTCCTCACGCTTTTGCCTCACCGTGTTCATCTATTGGGCACGGGCCTCGCCGATGGTCATGGTGCAATACACCGGAAAGGATGGCACGGAGGAGGGGGTTGGCGCCGGATCATCGACTACCACGTTCTCCATTGGGACGTCGTCGTCCTCCGGCTGCCTGCCGGCCAGCCAGTCAGAAGCAATGGCTACCATCTTCTTCTGGCCCGTCGTCCGCCTGTCCTGAAGAGCGCTGGAGCGCGAGGAAGCCATTGTGGGCAGTAGTGGTGTGGACAGGAGAAAGGGAACGAAGGCGGATGACTGCGGCTATGGCCAGCGCAACAGTTTATATAGCAATGGTGGGCGGCAGAGGGACTGACGGGTGGCGCCGAAGTAGCCGCCTCGGCAACCGCGTATCATTAATGTGGGTGACAGATGTATGGACGGATGACACTTGTGTCGTTTGAACGCGGAGCAATCACCTGCACCGAGAAGCAACGCTAGCGGGCGCTAGCCGTTTCGGGCGTAAAGTGCGCGCAGGCAAGGGAGGCGGTCTGGGTGGGCCAGGGCGGTCTGACTCGTGCTTGGCAGCGGTCTGGTCTAACAGCCGGACATGCTAGCTCACCGAGCTGAGCGATGACAATCAGATGATGGACGTGGCTTCCGACCCGGAGCCGGCGCCACCGCCCAAGCCGGTTCATGGCGTGTTCACCATAGAGTAGGTGCGGCTAGAATTCGATGCCCTAATGGCGGAAGAGCTACCATTGCAGGAGGAGCTGTGCTGCAACCTCCGTCTCCTCAACGAGCACCGGCTCGCGGAAGGACAAATCGCCGGCGAACAAGCGAATGACAATGCCATTGCAGACATGTGGCCCTATGATCCTGGCTTCCTGAATGAGCAGCAGGCACTGTATCAGACTATCTGTAGGGCCTGTGAGGCCCTCTCCGTCGTCTTGTTGCGCTCGCCGTGGTGCCGCCGTCTCGCATTGTCAACATGGTCAACGAACAAGAGGAATCAGGAGATGAATTTAATTGGAGAGGATGACAATGGATCCCACCAGGGCCATAGCCGCACGTACGCAAGTGCCTCCTTACTAGTATATACAACTATAATTTTTTTTGCTTCCTCCTGGTTTCCTGACATCACGGTCCCACACCATTGTCAACCTATATAGTCAATAAACGAGAGAATTGCACAAGGAGCGGCTGACAACTGGGACCCAGCAGCTCGTGCAATATTTGTGTTTTTGAGGTGTGAGCAGCGTTTTTCTTGAGCGATGTTTTTTTTGTTGTTCCGAGGAGCAGGGTATCAATTGGGCGGGCTCTGGCCCGTCTGGCCCAGGCTATTATTTTATGTCGACCAAATATCCAGCCCCGATATTAATACTTAAATGTGAAAATGGCTAGCCCAGCTATTCTTTTTGTGTGGAATACCCAACCCAGGTCAACTTGTTATTCTCCGGGCCGCATTAGACTTGCCAAGAAAATGGGCTTTAAGAAATATTAAATGGGCTGTAATTAAAAAAATTGGTTGTAAATATAAAAAATGCACCGAACAGGTACATTTTTAATTCTTCTAAAAAAGGTACATTTTTAATTTCATTACTTGTCGCGCTTGCAAAATTTCGTTGGATTTTTACCTAACACAAATTTATTTTGAAATTATGTTTAATCTGACTCTAAATTTCGGGTTAAAAAATATTTCAAATCGCATCAAAATGTTGGAAATTTTGTTGAATTTTTTTGAGCGGTTGGCTAAAATTATTAACAAAGTCGTGGCTAGAAAATGGGTTGTAATTTTAACAAATAGTAAATGGTCTGGGTAAATTACATTAGAATTAAAAATGGCCTATACATAACAAATCACAAATGGGCTATATGTTCTCTGCCATAGATGTGATGGTCACTTGTGGGCCTACTAAGTTGACGAGTACGCAAGGCTTTGTCAACTTATAGTCAACACATGATTCTATTAGCGGTGGTCGTCTGATGTCCATCTAACGGCTGTGGTGCTTCTTCAATCTCGGATATTCATGCTTCAGCCGCCCAAACCACCGCTGGCGGTACCGCCTGCTACCGCGTCCCGTGGCCGGTTGTGCTGCCGCGCAGGCCTCACCGGCCCACCCTACTCCCATCGCCGTTCAGGCCATTCCTCTACTCACCAACACCTCCCGTTATTCTCCGGTGACGACAGCCTCACACCACAGCCGAACTAGTGAACCCTCATACTCCCCTCCGTGGGGCATCCACTGCTGTGTCTTCGCCGGCTCCGGGTCGTTCCCTTCCTAGGCCTCGCCATCATCCACCGCGTTGGTTCTCTCGGTGCGGCGTGGTCAACTTTGTCAACAAACGACAACCATCGGAAGAGGCATGAACATGGAGTGGCTGACAGTAGGGTGCCACATGGCCCATGGCCGCACGCGAGCAAGTCCCTCCTTATTATGTGAAAACAAATGATTTATCCCCCTGACAGGTTTGAGGCACCAGCTACATCTTCGCACGTAGGGAAGTGTTTCCTTTATTACGTGGAAAAAAGTTACCTCTCCCTGATAGCTGGGACCCACCAGCTTTATTATGATCCATTTTGCAAAAATATAGATTGTCCCAAAGATGCTAAATTGTTTTCTTTTTGTTCTAAATTGGAAAATAAGAAATTTAAAACCCCAGAAAACATCTTCACACGCAAGGAAGTGCCACCTTATTACGAGCAAAAAAATGATTCCCCCTGCTAGGTGGGACCCACTAGATTTGGAGGCTGACTTGTGGGCCAACTAAGTTGACGCGTACGGGCTTTGTCAACTTAGTCAAAACAATTCTAGCTGCACTAACCATTGGATGTTAAATCAACGGCCGTGATGCGTCTTCAACCTCTGGTCTTCTTGCTCCAGCCGCCCAAACCAGGCCCGCCGTACCGCCTGCTCCAGCCTCCCGTGGCCGGCTGTGCTGCCACGCAGGCCTCACGGACCGACCATACTACGACTGGCCAGACCTTCCCTCTACTCACCCACATCCCCTGTTATTCTCTGGAGACGGCGGACTTACACCGCAGACGAACCAGTGAACCCTCGTACTCCCCTCTGAATGGGCATCCACCCGCCTCGTCTTCCATGGCTCCTCATCGTTCCCTTCCTAGGCCTCGCCGTCGTCCACCGCCTTGATGCTCTCGATGCCTCGTGGTCAACGAGGTCAACGAACGGCAGCCATCGGAAGTGGACTTTAGGCTGTGAGGCTGACAGCTGGACCCACTAGGTACATCTTCAAAACTAAGGAAGTGTCTCCTTATTACTCGCAAATAAAAATGATTCCTCCCCCCTGACAGCCGGGACCCACCAGCTATATCTTCGCACGCAAGGAAGTGCATCCTTATCCTCCCTGACAGCCCGGTCGAAGCGTATGTAGCGTTGTCACGAACGTGTACGTACATACTGGTCGATCGGCCTCTCTGCAACGATGAACCATGGCCGAGCAAGCAGCGGCATGTGTAGTAGTAGACGATGTCAAGTTGGCGGCGGAGGAAGACTCGGCATGCCCCCGACGTAGCAGTTCAGGCAGTCCCTTCTAAACCGTGTACACGTACGTACATCCAGATGCCAAAAAATACGGCCACGCACGTACATACGGGCGGGGTCTCGAACACCTACTCGCGCATACGTACGGCCAGGGCTCGTGTACATGGAGAGGCAGCGGACGGCATCAACGGCGTCGTGTTCATCGGGAGCCAACCGGCTTGGACGGAACAGCCGAAACGAGGTCTGGCGTACCACAGAACGGAGAAACGGGCCTTCTGTTCGACCGCGTATGGTCGAAACGGGGTCCTGTTCATCGGGAGGGGTCTGGTGTACCGCAAAACGGAGGAAACAGACTTGTGTTGGAGTGCCTATGATCGAAACGGGGTCCTGTTGATCGGGAGGGGTGTGGCGTAACGCAAAACGGAGGAAACGGACTTGTGTTGGAGTGCCTACGGTCGAAACGGGGTCCTGTTCATCCACCGTCTACTGCCTCGCTCCAGCCTCCACGGGCTACTGTTCATCCACCGTCGACCTCGTCCAGCCTCCACGGGCTACTGTTCATCCAGCCTCCACCAGCTGCTATTCATAGAGCCTCCATGGGGTCCTGTTCATCCACCCCCAACCGGCTGGGGTGCGGCAGCCTCCTCGGAGTCCTGTTCATCCAGCGGCAATGGCCTACTACCACAAGGTCCTGTTCATCCAACCCCCACCGGGGACTGTTCATCCACATCCAACCAACCGGCTCGACTCACCACGTCTCGACTCGTTCTACGTACCGCGCGCACGGTAGCAACGGTCACTGTTCATCGAGAGGCAACCCAACACCGGCTGGCTACGTCTCGCACGGGGGCTCGATCGGCTTCAGTAAGCAGCAGCAGTGATTGATCGCTCGGGTATAGTTAGCAGCAGCAAAGGAATCGCTCGGGTTCAGTCAGTAGCGAATGAATCGCTCGGGTTCAGTTAACAGCCAAGCGATCGATCGCACGGGTTCAGTAACGTGCAATCGCTCAGTTTCAGTTAGCCAATGCATCGCTCGGCCCCGACCGCCCATCGTAACCGGGAACTCCCCAATATTTTCCACGCCCTCGCTTCTACCATAATTTTTTCCGTCATGGATGGCCCAAATAATGTCATGCAGTTGCGTCTCCGGCCCGCACAGGACGAAAAGCCCATTTTCTGTCATGATTTTTTGTCATAGAAGTAGGAGCTAACCACATCTATGATGATACCGGGTTTTGTCATAATTATCGTCATAGAAGTGTCATAAGCATGACAGACAAAATCGTTCGGCCCAAAATGTCACGGATGTGTCTTTTTTTGTAGTGATAACATACAAGTATTGGGTCGATTCAATATGGTCGTTCTTCTAACGTCATACCCCCAGTGTTGTTTTAGGACTATCGTTACACTTAACGATATCCTAAGATCCAGAAAACATGATCACCGACAACAGTTCAGCTAGTCTTAGAGGAGAGACCGGGAACCTATTGTTTACCGTTTATCATTTCACACATGCATATCAGTTTTCCACTGAAATCGCATATTCCAGGATCATAGCAGTTATAGCATGAAATATAAACTTTTAATTATCAGTAGTGGAAATATAATAATACAATATTATTGCCTCTAGGGCATATTTCCAGCAGTCTCCCACTTGCACTAGAGTCAATAATCTAGTTTACATAGTCTCTTTAATACCTATGGCTATTCGGTGTTGCTCATGCTTTGCTCATGGTAGAGCCTTTGTCATCGGGTCCGACACATTCAAATCCGTGTGAACCTTGAGAACCTTCACAAAACCCTTCTCGACATGCTGCCGGATAATGTGATACTTGCGCTTGATATGTCTGGTCTTCATGTGGGATCTCGGTTCCTTTGCTTGAGCAATGACACCACTATTATCACAATAGATTTCCATTGGGTTCATCGCACTTGGGACCACACCAACTTCTTCAAGAAACTTCTTGATCCAGACTGCCTCCTCCGAAGCTTCTGAAGCCGCAATGTATTCTACTTCCGTTGTAGAATCCGCAACAGTGTTTTGCTTAAAACTTTTCCAAACAACCGCACCACCATTAAGGGTGAAAACATAACCCGATTGAGACATATAGTCATCTATATCAGTCATGAAGCTTGCATTGGTGTAACCATCTAAAATGAGTTCTTCATCTCCCCCATAGACTAGGAGCATGTCCTTTGTCCTTCTAAGGTACTTAAGAATATTTTTAACAACTTCCCAATGAGCCAATCCAGGATCACTTTGGTACCTGCTCTACTAACACTTAGTGCATAAGAAACATCGGGTCTAGTATATATCACAACATACATGATGGATCCAATTGCCGAGGCATATGGGACTCCACTCATCTGCACTCGCTCATCAACTGTCTTTGGACATTGATTCTTGCTGAGTGTTGTGCCATGTGACATTGGGAGAAAACCTTTCTTTGCATAGTCCATTTTAAACCTCTTTAAAACCTTGTCAATGTACGTGCTTTGGCTTAGCGCAATTAGACGTCTTGATCTATCGCTATAGATCTTTATGCCTACTATATATGCAGCTCCGCCTAAATCCTTCATTGAAAACACACTCTTCAAATAATCTTTTATTGTGCTAAGAAACTTTGTATCATTTCCAATCAATAATATGTCATCTACATACAAGATTAAACAATGCTACAGAGCTCCCACTAAGCTTCTTGTATACACAAGCTTCTTCATCATTTTTTATGAAGCCAAACTCTTTTACCACTTCATCAAAACATCGATTCCAGCTTCTTGATGCTTGCTTCAGACCATAGATTGATTTTTGAAGTTTGCATACCTTTCCGACATCCTTTCGATCTATAAAACCTCTTGGTTGTATCATGTATACATCCTCTTTCAGAAACCCATTTAGGAAAGCAGTTTTGACATCCATCTGCCATATCTCATAATCAAAACATGCAGCTATTGCCATCATAATCCGTACATATTTTAGCATTGCTACTAGAGAGAAAGTTTCATCATAATCAACTCCCTCAACTTTTGAAAACCCTTTCGCTACTAGCCTTGCTTTATAGATGGTAGGATTACCATCTGCATCTGCTTTTCTTTTGAAGATCCATTTGCACTATATGGGTTTCACACCCTCTGGAGGATCAATCAAGTTCCAAACTTGATTCTCGTACATGGACTCCATTTCAGATTGCATGGCTTTATGCCATTCTTTTGAGTTGGGCGCCGCCATCGCTTCTTTGTAGTGCGCAGGTTCATCTTCTTCCAAGATGAACATTTCGTTGTGAAATCATTCAGGAGGTTCAACAACTCTGCGTGACCTACGCAATTCAGTTACAGTTTTAACCGGTGTTTCTACAGTTGGTGTAGTAACTTCTGGTTCAGTTGTGTGGACAACTTCTGGAACAGATTCTGTTTCGTTAGTCCTTTCAACTTCTGGAACAGATTCTGTTTAGTTAGTCCTTTCAACTTCTGGAGATTCAGTAATCTTGTCAAGTTGTACTGTCCTCCCACTCACTTCTTTAGCAAGAAACTCCTTGTCAAGAAAGTGTCCATTCTTTACGGCAAACACTTTGTCTTCGGACTTTTGGTAGAAGGAATACCCAATTGTTTCTTTGGGATAACCTATAAAGTAACATTTGTCTGCTTTGGGATCGAGCTTATTTGGTTGTAAACGTTTAACATAAGTCTCGTAGCCCCAAATCTTGAGATGTGACAAATTGGGTTTCTTCCCATTCCATAACTCATATGGTGTCGTCTCAACAGACTTAGACAGTGCTCTGTTTAGTGTAGATGTTGTTGTTTCAAGTGCATATCCCCAAAATGATAAAAGCGGATCGGTAAGAGACATCATTGACCTCACCATGTCTAACAAAGTTTGGTTACGTCTTTCTGACACTCCATTTCTCTGTGGATTTTTGGGAGGAGTAAGTTGTAAAACAATTCCACAATCACCTAGATGTTTGCTAAACTCATGACTTAGATATTCTCCTCCACGATCTAATTGTAGAAATTTTATCTTTTTCCACGATGATTCTCAACTTTGTTCTGAAATTCTTTGAACTTTTCAAATGTTTCAGACCTGTGTTTCATCAAGTAGATATAACCGTATCTACTCAAATCATCAGTGAAGGTTACGAAGTATAAGTATACACCGCACACCAGAATACTCATCGGACCACATACATCACTATGTATCATGTCCAATAATTCTTGCGCCCATTCAGGATGACCTATGAACGACATTTTGGTCATTTTACCCATGAGACAAGCTTCACATGTATCAAATGATTCAGAATCAAATGATGTTAACACTCCATCTTTATGAAGTTTTTGCATGTGTTTCTTTCCGATATGACCAAGACGGCAGTGCCACATGTAAGTGGTATTACCAATCTTCTTAAGATGTTTAGCATTAATGTTAAAGACATCTTTTTCACGTTCAAGATCCATTATGAATAAACCACCTACAATAGGTGCAAATCCATAAAACATATCCTTATAATATATCGAACAACCATTGTCTGATTTATAAGAATACCCGTCACTTATCAAACATGATCCAGAGATAATGTTCTTACATAACTTTAGAACAAAATAACAATTATTTAGTTCTAAAATAAATCCTGAAGGTAAACTCAAAGACATGACACCGACAGCTAGAGCGGCAATCCCATCACCATTCCTGGCTCGCACACAACTTCATTTCTACTCAGCTTGCGAATCTTCCGTAGTCCCTGCATCGTGTTGCAAATGTGAGCAACAGATCCAGTATCAAATACCCATGACTTGGAGTTTTCAGCAAGTAGAATATCAATAACATTAACTTGTATAACTTTTATACCTTTACCAGAAGACGAGTTCTTCTTATCTGCCAGATACTTCAAGCAATTTCTTTTCCAGTGTCCTATCTCTTTGCAGTAGAAACATGAAGTCTCATGAGATGCTCCACCCTTGTTACTTTTGGTGTTGAGTTCCTTCTTGAAACTTCTGTTTTGTTCACCAATAACTTTTGTTTGTTCTGCAATCCAATCTCATTGGTTTTGAGCATTGCTTCATAAAGCGAAGTGAGGAGTAAGTCATTTTCTGGTGTTTTGGGAAAATCAATTCTCGTTGCACTTATACTATCATAATAGTCTGCAAGCCTGGCACCTTGCTTAATACCTTCAGTTATCTTACACTCTACCATTGCTTCAGTCGTCTCATGAACTTCAGTTGGTTCTTTGTGATACAGAACTTCTAGTGTCTCGACAATCTTGATAGTACTGGAATGTTCAAAACGTTTCTGTAACACAGTGTCCATGCAAGCTAACATAATACTCTTGACAACATTGAAATCGTTCTTGCGAGATAAAAACACGTTGATGACATCTTGCGACGCTCCAAGCATCAGGTAGTCACCAAGTGGTTGATCCAGCACATATTCTTTCTTCGCACTCATGAGAACACATCTCATATTGTGGATCCAATCCATAGTTTCCACCATTGTCCAATAACTTTTCTTTCTCAAACAGTGGTGCTAAATTCAAACTATTGCAAGCCATTGATCTTCAACAACAATCACAAGATTCACTTTTAGACACTATTCATAATTAATATTGCACTAGTTTATTAAAATAAATTTTAATTTAAAGTGCACTCCCACTCAAATTAATATCTCTCATAATTAATAGCGAGTGATTCAAGATCCAAGTCTAGTTTACAGCCATTGATGTGGACATCACTGATGACGAGAATTTTGACCGGTAGGCAAAGTTTTGCCGATCATATCTCCATATGACTCTTGTTCATCTCTCAATGCTTTGTGATCCGAGCTCAGAACGATTATGCTAGAACTTCAAGACAACCGAGTGTTATCTGCATACATGTTCTGACCATCCCCGTCTTACACCTCACGTCCCTTTTGTACTCATGAGGACGTGACGTACTCTAGAACGCTACATGTTATAGACGGTTGCAAAACTAGAAAGAGCACCTTTTACCTTGATATTTACTATGAGAGATCATCCTAGTATTTGAATACTACGCAATCAAAGGGTGCAAACAACAAAGGGATAAACATCTCAGGCAATTCATAATAGCATGATATGGTATAGCCCTGGGCGCCGGGAGTTCTCCGTGATCATCTTCAATCTCCAGTTGAAGCGACATGACGGCAAATATTTCGTTGCCGTGGCAACCATTTCAAAACAGTTGCCGTGGTGGCAATCTCAGAAAACGTTGTCGTGGTGACCGTTTCAGAAAACGCTTCCGCGACACCAGAAATCTGAAATTCGGTCGTGGTACGAAATTATAGCTCCTCTCCCGTGCCTTGGTACACCTTCTCCTTGTCGGGGTCCTCCGTGTACATCTTGCCACCGTCACCTGTAACCTATCTCTATGATGTTTACATTAAGGTGGCAATCTCGTGGCTCCATGTAATGCCCACGATGCGGCTATATCTCCCACGTGTCGAGGCACGACTTAGAGGCATAACCGCATTGTGGTTTTGTCGCAAGAAGGGTCATCTTCACACAATCCCATGTAATGAACAAGAATGGGATAAAGAGTTGGCTTACAATCGCCACTTCACACAATACATAAATATAATTCATACATCATCCAAAATACACACATAGACCGACTACGGTCAAGATCCAAATGAAAATAAGATAACCCCAAATGCTAGATCCCCGATCGTCCCAACTGGGCTCCACTACTGATCATCAGTAAAAGACACATAGTAACGACCACGTTCCTCATCGAACTCCCACTTGAGATCGATCCCATCATCTGCACTGGCATCGTCGGCACCTGCAACTGTTTTGGTAGAATCTGTGAGTCACGAGGACTCAACAATCTCACACCCGCAAGATCAAGACTATTTAGGCTTATAGGAAAGGATAGTGTAATGAGGTGGAGCTGCAGCAGGCAATAAGCATATATGGTGACTAACATACGCAAAAGAGAGCGAGAAGAGAAGCAACGGAACGGTCGTCATCTAGTAATGACCAAGAAGTGATCCTGAACTCCTACTTACGCCATTCATAACTCAAACCGTGTTCACTTCCCGGACTCCGCCGAGAAGAGACCATCACGACTACACACGCAGTTGATGTATTTTAATTGGGTCAAGTGACAAGTTCTCTACAACCGGACATTAACAAAATTCCCATCTGCCTCATAACCGCGGGCACGGCTTTTGAAAGATAAAACCCTGCAGGGGTGTCCCAACTTAGCCCATCATAAGCTCTCACGGTCAACGAAGGATAAACCTTCTCCCGGAAAGACCCGATCAGTCTCGGAATCCCGGTTTACAAGACATTTCGACAATGGTAAAACAAGACCAGCAAAGCCCCCGAATGTGCCGACAAATCCCGATAGGAGCTGCACATATCTTGTTCTCAAGGCACAACGGATGAGCCAGACGTCGGGTTGGCATAGACCCTGGTTGCCCAGGGGGCGCCGGACATCGCTCGGTTTGGGCCAGCACTCGAAGGAGCACTGGTCCGGGGGTTAAAATAAAGATGACCCTCGGGCTCGCGAAAACCCGGGGGAAAAGGCTTAGGTGGAAAATGGTAAAACCAAGGTTGGGCCTTGCTGTAGGAGTTTTATTCAAGGCGAACTGTCAAGGGGGTCCCATAAATCACCCAACCACGTAAGGAACGCAAACTCAAGGAACATAATCCCGGTATGACAGAAACTAGGGCGGCAAGAGTGGAACAAAACACCAGGCATAAGGCCGAGCCTTACACCCTTTACCAAATATATATAGATGCATTAATTAAATAAGAGATATTGTGATATCCCAACATATCCATGTTCCAACATGGAACAAACTTCAACTTCACCTGCAACTAGCAACGCTATAAGAAGGGCTGAGCAAAAGCGGTAACTTAGCCAAACAACGGTTTGCTAGGAAAGGATGGTTAGAGGCTGACATGGCAATATGGGAGGCATGATATAGCAAGTGATAGGTAGCGCAGCATGGCAATAGAGCGAACAACTAGCAAAGCAAAGATAGAAGTGATTTCGAGGGGTGGTCATCTTGCCTGCAAGGTTCTCAGAGTTGTCAAAAGCTTGATCCTCGTAAGCGTACTCAACAGGTTCCTCGTTCACGAACTCGTCTCCCGGCTCTACCCAAGACAAGAACACAAGCAACGGAACCACAATCAATCACGAGAAATGCAAAAGCAACATGATGCAAAACATGTATGATATGCAAGATATGATATGCGATGCAAATGCGTGCTCCGGAAGGGAAAATGATGAACAAGGAAGTAACTTGGCAAACCAAGCATGCCACTGGAAAGATGAGATGATTTCGGTCGAAATCAATATAAAGATCACCGGAAACGGATGCACGGTTTGCAAATGGCAAGCAAAACAAGAATGACACGAATCTGCGATTAACAGCATGATAGCACTTAAAATGCAACAAGCAACAATGCTACAGCACTCCAATATAGCAACAAAGCATATGTCAGTAATCTACAGGAGATGCTTGACAAAAGATGAACACTGAGCTACGGCTAGATCACAACATAACAAGCTCAAACAAGCATGGAAAAAGTGCAAAAGATAACAGGTTCACAGACTTTAGTGAAATTACTGGACATGGCTGAAACAGCATCAGGTAGCAATGTTCAGAGCACGAAATCAACATGCTACAGGAACTTAACATGGCAAAACAAGGCATGGCAGTGTTCTACTAAATGCATATGACAAAAGTCCCTTACTGACCATAAGCCAAAAAGGACCAGAAGATATGGTGGGAACCTTGTAAACATAACAAGTTTCGTTAACAGGTTTCAGACAGCAGAAAACAGAGCATGGCAGAAACAATAATATGAGGGCATCTTGGTGAGGTTGATACACTCACCACAAAGCAATGCATGACAAAACAAGCATACCTACAGCAAGATCGCAAGTTTATGAAGCCATCCATGGCAAGAACTAAAGCATAGCATCTATGGATCAACTACAACAAGCTTGGCAAAAATGAATATCATGTTAAGAATCTGCCAGAAATATTTTATAGCAAAGGTAGAGCAAGATTGAGTCATGCTATGGCACTCCATAATTGCAAACAAGGGCTGGAATGGATCAATTACAACAATATCTACAAAACATCCTAACTGAACATCTCCAAAATATGCATGTATCTCTCTGTAGCATCAAGTTTACATGGCAACAAAATAACAGCAGACAAGGACTTAGAGAAATCAGAAACATTACGGAGCCTAGTTTGCATGCTTGTGCTAGTCACCACAGAGATCACAAAAATACATGGCCTGCACCACTGGAAAGATGGCATGGCATACAAAAAAACACATGTAGAGCTCATGCCCATAAGATGCACAGATTGAATGATACAAAAATGACAAATCTCCAAGTTCTGATAAGAACCAGCAGATAACAGCAACTAGCACTCTTGCACCAGAGATTTGGGCGTAAAGATGGCCTCTAATGAACATGGTGCAATTGAACAAAATGTAGAGCATCACGAGACGAACAAATCGATATATTACACGCGCGAAACGGAGCTATATGTAGAGAGTTATGATGCAGAGAACAAGGGCATGTATTGTGAAAGATCAAGGACTTGGAGAAAAAAAGGAGGGGGAGAGGTCAACGCACTGAGCTGACCCGATCGGGATCTGGCCGGGCTCTCACCGGAGCTGCGCTCGAGCTCGGGCCGGCCGGAGGTGGGGAAGACGGCGGGCACGGAGGGGAGGGCGAAGGCGGCGGGCACGGAGGGGAAGGACGGCGTGGCCGCGGCGGGTGGAGCCGGCCACGGGCGGCGGAGCTCGGGCCCGGGGCGGCGCT
>NC_057805.1:360273025-360287625 GCF_018294505.1 Triticum aestivum
GGCTCGGGGGCCCAGCCCGGGCTGCGGCGGGACGCGGTGGGGCTGGCGACGTGGCGCGCTCCGATTCGCTGGGCGCGGCGGCGGAGATGTCTGGTGGCGGGGAAAATTTGTCCGGGCGCGAGGTGGAAGAGGGCTAGGGTTTCATCTGCGATCGTTTTCGGGAGGGCTCACATATAAATATGTAGAGGGAGCTAGGAGGCTCCAAATGAGGTGCGGTTTTCGCCCACACGATCGTGATCGAACGACCTACAGCATGGGAGAGAGTTTGGTGGGTTTTGGGCTGGTTTAGAGGGGGGTTTTGCTGCAACACACAAATGGACTTTGCGGATGCCCGGTTAACCGTTGGAGTACCACGACCTCCAAATGGAACGAAACTTGACCGGTGGTATACCAAGGCCAGTTGACAAACCTCGGTCCATTCCGAGAACGTTTGACACCCGCTCATGAAAGGAAAACAAAAGGGGTGCACCGGAGGAGATGGGAGCGCCGGATTGCAAACCGGACAACGGGAAAAATGCTCGGATGCATGAGACGAACACGTATGCAAATGCAATGCACATGATGACATGATATGATATGCATGACATGAACAAAATGCAAAACGAAAGACAAAACCCGACCACGGAGGGAATATCATAACACATAGCCGAAAATGGCAAGAGTTGGAGTTACAAATATGGAAAGTTACATCCGGGGTGTTACACTCCAGTCATCATGACGTGACGCGCAGGCCACTGAACATTACAACATATAACCATCTCATACATAAACTCATTATCATGACAAAGGCTATACCACATCATATGCAAATCCTACAAAACCAAGTTAGACGTCCTCTAATCGGTTTGGCAAACTTTAATTATGTAGCTTCTAGGGTTTCCGGATAAACCTAGCAACCTACGTGCACACCATAAAGTGATAATCCTTGTTGCTAGATTAACTTTCGGGGTGTGTGAAAGAAGAGACTTGATTAAAAATCTCGCCCCCCACACTAAACTCCGTCTAATACGTGTGACCCCCTAGAAGATCATCCATCTCTTCATTGCCCTCTTGCGTACGCGATGGTTCACTATTCTTGACTATGGTGAAGCCCAAGAAACTATTAGCAAATCGTCGACGCCAGAGCCGAGCGATTGTCAGAACCTTGTAAAAGGAGACACCATGCAATCAATGAACTGAACTGAAGCAACACTATAGCTAAGCACAGCAAGAACATCACCCTCACATACATATGTGATCTAGATCGCAACCTGCATCAACTCATAGAACCGCTCATGATGCCACTGTTGGGAAAGATAGTAGAAAACAAAAAAAATCGCCCTACGATCACCCAGGAACAATATGAAGATGCATAACGGGTTGTGATCAACGATCGTTACTGACTCCGGGAGTGCAGCGGAAGTAGACAAGTCGGTGTAGATGGTACTTGGAGTCCCTCGAACATCCAGGACGATCCACGAACCGTCCTCAAACAATCCCTCGAACGGAAGACCGATAGCATGGCCTTTCTACTTGGTTGCAAGCGTACGTTCTTCACGATCCAGCAGCGCTTCACCGTCTAGAGCTAATCGTAGCCGGAGAATTAGAGGGAGGACTTTAGAACCACATGGGGCTTCTAATTATGAGGATTAGAGGTGTCTAGGGCTCGCTCTAATTAGTCAACTAAGACCAACTAGAACATGCACTAGATCCACTAGCGGGGGCTCCAAAACTTTTATTATCATAGCTTGGAAATCCTCTAGTATATACAGGTAAGAAGGGAGGGAGAGGGAAGCCACCAGTGGGGGAAAGTGCCCCATTGGTGCGCCGGCCTAGGGGAGGAGTCCCACTCCCTCCCCTAGTCCAATTCTCCCCCCCCCCACAAGGAAAGGGGAGGCGCGAACTCCACTTGGGCCCTTATGGCCCAAGTTGCCTTCCACCTCTTGGCCTTTTAAGGACCATGTGTATTTAAATTAAATATAAAATGTTCTAAAAATTTCAGAGCATTATATATATATATTAACATCCCTGGAATATATATAATTAATCAATATTTCCCGGTATTGCCCGATATTCACCGAAACCCTTCCGGTGACCCCGAAACGCGTCTCGAACCTCTCGGAACTATTCCAGATATTAATGAATAAATTCCACAAATATATTCTCATCAGTCCCATCCTACTAACATTCAGTAGATTGTGATTACCATAAGCTTGTGACCCCATAGGTTCGGTAAACCATAGACATGAACGAAACCCCTTCATTCAATGACCGATAGCGGAACCATGGACATCCATATCGGTCCCTATGGTTACACGAATGATATTCGAGTGAACCTTTGGTTATCATGTGATGTTCCCTTTGATTCGTGATACTTCACAAAACCCGATGTGCATCGATATCCTCTTGAGTCATCACGATGCTCACTATACCGTTGCTCCTGTTACCGGTTTTGTTCTTCTTTCTCGTTGACGTGTTCCGGCATCCCTGTGACGTAGTCACCAGTGTCTGGCTAGAAGATGATGGATGCCATCACACCGAGAGGGCCCTAAGAATATCTCTCCATCATAGGAGAAGCAAATCCCACTCTTGAGCTATCCGGTTACTTGTCAAACTTTTCGGTGAGCCTGAAAGTTGTCGTTATGATTACCTTATTACATATAACGTTTGAGAAACCCCAAAGCCACCATACAGTAGGAAGTTGTCGTTATGATCTGAGGAACTAAAACACATGCTAACACTCCGTGTTATAAAGATGATTTAAGACGATATAATCACAAAGTATAACATGCAAGTATTGGGTCGATTCAATATGATTGTTCTTCTAATGTCATACACTCAATGTTGTTTTAGGACTATCGTTACACTTAACAATATCCTAAGATCCGAAAAACGTGATCACCAACAACACTTGAGCCAGTCTTAGAGGTGAGACCGGGAACCTATTGTTTACCGTTTATCATTTCACACATGCATATGAGCTTTCCACTGAATCACATATTCCACGATCATAGTAGTTATAGCATGAAATATAAACTCTTAATTACAAACAATGGAAATATAATAACACAATACTATTGCCTCTAGGGCATATTTCCAACAGTATCGTCTACTTTGACTTTGGTACTTTACTTTGAAACTTGTATCCCTTGCTTTTGTTGTTTTGTATAGATTCCTAAATTGTCCCAATGGGTTGTATCTATGCTTTTGCCATATGTGTGAACCCGAAAGTTTTCACGGGCCATACTCTTTTGTTCTTCCACCAGGTAAATTTTCAGACCCAAAACAATTTTAATAGAGTAGTGAATGAGAAGTTGTCATTGGAGAAGTGGGAGTCGACCTTGAACTTTGTGTTCATGCCCACGGGCACTATGTAGATCTTATCATGGAAGCTTCTCTTAAAAATAATTATCCCCTTTATATAATTAGGTTCATCTTGTGTCTATGATTTGGTCCTTTGCAATCTTGGTTTCGACAATGTTGTTTCTCCTTTGATTCCATTTCACAGACAAGTTAAAGTGCTTCTCTTCGACGGATCATTTCACTAGACCAACCTCTACTCTAATCTACCTTCGAGTATAGCCCTCTGGTGTCTCGAGAATATCAAAGAACTTCATTAGTTCTTATGAGTTCCTCATCAAGTATTTCTTCTCACCGATTTCAAATTTTCCTCATGTTCTGAGTTGTTAGCCACTCGAGAACACCGATAAGTGAATTGAGTCTACACTACAGTTCATTGACTCTTAGTAATCTTCGTGGCTTACGAGTTTGAAGTCAATCATGTCATTCTTAGCCCATTGGCTACATCATCACCGTCATGCTCAAGATTGACCGTGCTACCTAGTTCCTCATCAAGTAAGCTATGTCGGGCTTTCAACATCACATTGGTTATCTTGACAGGCAACTCTAATTTTGAGCTTGCATCTTATCTGTGTTTCTAGTAACCTTTTGCTTCACCATTCCTTTTGTTTGATGTTGTCACCGATCGATTACATCTTCATGAAACCTCTCGACAAAATGTGTCGTGATCATTGGCAACCTTTTGATTTCTTCCAAGATGAATCAAATTCACGATGAGAAATACAATCCTTGCCCCTCGATGATTTGTGTTATCATAGACAACACCCTTGACTTCTTGCCAACATAGTCTTGGTCATGTTTTGGTTATACCTTGAGTTCCTTGCTATTCTTGAAATTGTTCCTGAGTATTCCTTGTGATCTTCAGACCCGACCCTTACTTCAAAGGCCATATTGTTGCTACCTCGAAGCATGACTATGGTACTCCGAACATCTACAAGAACAATGGAAGCACAATCCTAAATGTTTCTTGATCAATTATCCAAACATCATTGTATGGGTAAACATCATGATTCAACTTGCCCATTTTACCTAAAGGGTTATGCACTTGTTGTCCTATCATGTATAACATGCTCCGCTTGTACTTGGGAAAGATAACTCCTAATACTTGTCTATAAACACATTTTCCTTTCCATTGGTCTGTTTAACCTTTCTTATAATTGACATGATCTAAGCAGTAATAGTCCCTGCTTATGTAAATACCTTGGTGTACAACTCTGTCAGTAAGACCTTGTTACTATTGTTGTTGACATTCTGGTAACCAGCGATGGACGAGAACTTTGCCTATTGGTTCGCCTCATCTTAACGAGTAATAAAATGGTTCTATTCGTACCCCGCTCTTCGTACTATCGATGTTTGCAACATACCTGACAAACTATTCTCTGGCGAACCTTGTAACGTGATCACACAAGATCCCACCACCCTTATTATTTATGAATGTGGTATGGCTGTTGATCACTTCCATTTTGACCATCCTAATGATTCAGAATTGCTCGAGTCCTCAAGTTCATACTGGTGCAGTATGCTTTGCCTTTCTATATCACTTGCGACTGAATCTTCCAATTAACCGCGGAACCGGTTATCATTCTACCTTGTGCATGTCATTCCTTACAATTCCTTACGGAAACTTCCTCATTAATTATGAAATTTCATTTAAATGACTATGTGATCTTTGTATCCGAAGTTACATTTGCACTTGGCTTAGTAAAAGTATTCTGCAAGCCACTTTCCTTGAGAGGATCCATTCCGGTATCAGACGCAAGATATGTTCTTCAACACTCTGAATTTTCTTACATCCTGCTTTAGGCATTAAATGTTTGCCTACTGTCGGGGATATACCCCGCGGTATGACCCGGCTGGAAGTATGACCCGGCCGGACTTGGCACTTCACCGTGAACCGCCGGAGATTGGCGACTCACGGGTCTGGCGGCTCACTGTCAGATGGCTCACTGTCAGACGACTCGCTACCAGACGACTCACGGATGACCCCGACGGCGGGTTAGATAGAAGACTAGGCCCAAGGCCTAGAAGGCCGGCTCACGTTTATGGTGGGCTGGCTTAAAAGGGAAGGGATGACGAATATTTCCTTTACAAGGAAGCAAGACCCGGACTTGTAATTAACTTGTAAGAGAAGATAGACTAGTCCTAGTCCTACTAGGACTCCACATGTAACCCGCCCCTCTAACTTATATAAGGAGGGGCAGGGCACCCCAAAGAGGGACGGGCAACAAGAAACAATCTCTAGGGCTAGACACAAAGAGCCGGCTTACCGGCGACTCTCTCATAAGCATAATGAGACCTAGTCACAAACAGCATGTAGGGTTATTACCGGATGATGTTTCCCGGAGCCCGAAGCTGTCTAAACCCTTGTCTTGTGCGTTGATCCGCCCTGCGTCCCTCATCCCAATCAACCCCTCTCAAGCTACTACATAGATGCGTTGGCCTCACGACTAAGTCCTTACACCGAGGACATCTGCCGTGACAATTCCACGACAGTTGGCGCCCACCGTGGGGCTCACGCACGGTGGTGTTGAGTTCTTGAAGGGACCTCTCTTTCAGGGATCGAGAAGCTCGCTACTGATCAGATGAAGAGGAATTCAAGAAAATTATTGTTACAACATTCTGGGCAACGGCCATCATCGTGATCTTCTCTGTTCGGGCCGAGTCGCCCATGAAACACCAGTCCGAGCCCTGAAGTTGCCAAGTCGCCGAGACAATCAAACGTTTTGCTGCCCGTGCACTATTACGTTGATTTAAGTCCAGATGACATCAACTCATCCTCTGGTGATAATCCCTTCGTGTGAAAAGCTACCAACTGACTAGTACTACTGGTTCTAGATGTAATGGCAAAAGGTGATCCATCCATTGATCCATCAGCGTGAGAAGATAGTATTAAAACGATGATCCATCAGCACGGAAGGAAAAGTCAAACCAACCACAACTCAGAGAAACAAACATGGATTAGGCAGAACGGCCATGATCCGGACTCTTCGGCCACCACGAGACGCGCCATGCCTCCCATCCGAGTGGCAGTCGTGCTTGGCCTCCCGTCCAAGTTGCCGTCGCGCCTCGCCTCTTGTTCGAATCGCCGTTGTGCCTCGCCTCCTGGAGTTTTTGCCGTTGCGCACCGCGCCGTGCTTTGAGCCGCCGCCGAGTGACCCGCCCGCGCTTCGGAGCATTGCCGCACTCTCTATCTGGTCAAATACTATGAGGCGCCGGGTCTACATATGGAGCAATCGCCTAAATAAATCAGGCGTTATCCTTTCTATATATTTTATCAGTATATATCTTTTTCTGTGAGCGCCATTACACTGCCATGTGGTGTTTTACATGTAGGTAAATTATTCATTGCAAAAGTATTGTTACACTGCGGATATGGAGCATGCCTGCGCGTGCGCGTGCTTAGACCGGCACGGCCTTGAATCGGATCCTGCCTTACCGGGTCACCCACGCAGCGCCCTGCGCCACCGCATCGGCCAGCCTTGAGTCGTTCCTCGCCGTACGCGCCTTTCACTGGCCATGCCTGTCTTCTACCCACTGCTGCGCCGGATTAAGCCGCCTCACTTTAAGTCACCGCCGGATCCCTGCCGCAGGCAATCATTACATTGGAAAGGGGAAAAAGACAAAGGAAAAGCACGTAGATGACGTACATCTATACGGAGTATCTTTGTGTCTGACTACGCTCAGTATCATTGACCACGTCCGTCCAAAAAATACCAGGTGTTATTTTTCCTAAGTATTTTATCAGTACATATTAATTCATCCGACAACAATTACTCTGGCCTGTAATATTTTTACGCAGGGCGACTATTAAAAGAAAAAGGGGTGGTGTTATACCACGGATGCACGTTCGGCTGTGTCGCGCGGCTTCACGGACAGGCGTGTCGCGGTCCGGTTTACATCAACGCGCCGGCGACTCGCCCGTCCGCACCGCCTTACAACGCCACGGATGACTTACCCGTCCGCCCTCGCGGCCGGTTCACGCGTCCGCGCCGGCTTACAACGCGGAGGACAGCTTGCTCATCCGCACCGGCTCACAAACACCGTGGCCGGTTTATCTGTCTGCTCCCGCAGCCGATTCACCCGTGAGGGATTCGCGTTTCACCTAGTGATCATCAACTTCATGGCGGATTATTTCCGGCCTGACACATCAGGTGATATCCATCTAAAATATATTTTATCAGCACATATTATTTTTTATCAAAGAGCAGTTTATCTTTGTCTTGGTCTGCAGTAGTGTTGATGCAGGACAATTGTTCACTACGTCAAAATGATGTGGTTAACTCGCTCATCCGCGCCGGCTTACAACGCCACGTCCGGATCATCTGTTTGAGCTGCCTCTAACGCGGCGGTTGTCTTTTCCATCCGTCTCTCGCGGCCTGGTCTACATCAACACACCGGGCCGCACCCGTCTGCATGAGCTGTTTATTGAGTATGAGCAAGTCACAGCTTGGGTAGCCCGGTTTTCTTTCAATAAAATGGAAGCAAATTATCATATACTGTCAACCCGCCGTCTGCACCTGGATGGCTCAATGGACATGCACACAAGTCGCCATCACTACAGTTTGGTTAAACTTCAAACAACCAGTTGAAAGGAACCATTGGCCGAGTTGCTGACACGGCTCATACGGGATCATTTATAACCCGCCGCAGTCACCTCAACCTTCTGTGGATACACATCGTGTTATCAACACCAATGATATACAAGTTATGCCGGTTTATATCACGGTTAATATGGAGAATCTCAAGCCAACTCCTCGAGTCATCTTGAGACTCGGGGGCAACAGTGACATGACTCGGGAACCCCGGGTCATTGGAGGGAATGATAACCCGGTTCCGGAGGCTGCTACCATATTGATGAAACTTTAAAAGCCGTCAGAAAATTGCCGGTTCAAATAAAGATTCCGGTTTAAAATCCGGTTCAAGAGATATCTTTCTCCCGCAAAGTTTTGAAGCTCTCAAATCTGGTTCAAACGTCCGGCTCAAGGTACCCTGCTTTAATGACCATTGGGAGCTGATCGTATTTGAATTTATCTTAACCCTTTTGGTGTGACCCGGATCGTATTCGAATCAGAGTCGTTAAATATTATCATGATCACTAGGGGGCTTCCTGTTCAAACATAGGTTGTATTCGAACCAAAGAGAACATAGCTGTCGATACCCTTTTGATCGGCACACTGCCGAGCTCATTGGGGAGTTTCTTGGTCATATTTGAACCATAGCTCAACCCCCTTTGGGAACCGACGTGGATCGTATTCGAATCAGCGTCGTTAAACAACTCTCAAGGTCATTTGGGGGCTTCCTGTTCAAACATAGGTCGTATTCGAACCAAAGAGAACATAGCTGTCGGTACCCTCTTGATCGGCAACGCCAAAGCCACTGGGGGCTATATGATCGTATTCGAATCTTAGTTTAACCCCTTTGGGATGGTTTTCTGATCGTATTCGAATCAGAAGCCTCAAAAACTTTGAAGTCTCTTTTTGCAAACAATTTTTGGATTTTATTTGAAGCTCTTTTTGATATCTAAAGTGTATATGAGTGGTTGTTATTTAACCCGGCTTGATTTTCAATGATAAATCGCCAGCTTATGGCAATCATCATCTATGTGGAAGCATTGGCTTCTAAGGATTGGGTTATCACCCTTACTACGCAGGTCATGTAAACCGGCAGTACAAATTCAATATCACAGTGGTTATATGTGAGATATTATGACTCGCCCTGCGGTAAACCGCAAAGGGATCTTGTGATCTAATTATGTGCAGGGGTTTATCAATTATTGGTTTTCTCAAGGGCTATAGGCCACCGGGGTACAAAAATTCCGGCTTACAATGAAGGCGCATTAAGTCGTCATTGGCCAAAGAGCCGCCAGGTATTTAAACTCCGGGTTTACTTGTCAACCGATGAGGTATTCAAATCTTTAATAGCCAAAACTGGCTGGATTTTCATGATGATATTGAATGATTGAGGTTTTCATACCGGATTATATTATTCAAATCTTGAATAGCCAACATGGCTAGATTTCTATTGTGATTATCAATAACCAGTGTTATGATTGAGGTTTTCAAAGTCGCTTTAGCGCAACGGCTATTATTTTTATCAATGGGCATGATTTATTTTACAATGGAGGAAATAGTCCCGAGTCGCTGCAGGCTTACGACCCGGCACTTGGGGGCTACATTGTTCAAATCGAGATTACATCGAATATGCAAGTCCCATGTCACTGCCAGCATGCACCATGTCACTTGGGGGCTAATGCAAAGTCATTTTTTGCTCACCTCATTGAAGACCCGACTCATCACATCGTAATGAACCGGCCCTTGGGGACTACCAATTGCTTCTGTCAAACAATTCAAGACAATTCTAGGATGACCCGGCTGCACTACTATGACTATAGCCGACTCATGGGGGCTACACAACTGGATTTTACTTAAAGCCATGGTGATAAGTCCCGGCTTATTCATGCTGATTAAACCGGCCCTTGGGGGCTACAGGTAATATGGATATAAGGAGAAATATCTTCAAATTCTCAGTTTTGAGTAAATCAGATTGACCTGGTGTCTGCAAAAATCACAAACCGGCGTCGGTGACAATTATGATTTGGCATCATCTATTTATAACCCGGCAATTTTGGTACTCATTATCCGGCAAGTTTTATATCTTTAAGCCGGCTGAATATAAGTTGAATATTTGAACACCAATATTTTTGTCATGTCAGAGCATTGAAAGCCGACTCAAGTGGATTGTCTCTTACAATATTTCCCAACAAAAGACCAATGCCAGCAAATTGACTCTGAAGCTGGCCTGTTGACCCGGATTTTTTCAAAGGAAGTATCTGGATTTTTTGCATTGGCAAAATTTGAACATATCTGCTAAAGAGATTTTCTATGAGATTACGGATACATATCAAGAAGGAAGATGACAAGGACTTAAGGATGATCAAGTGCCGGCTTACAAAGAGTATTTAACCTGGAAGACAACCTGTCAAATTTGTTCTTGTGTTTATATTGCAGATTAGTTTAACATGGATGAATCCAAATTAAACTGGGGGCTAATGTCGGGGATATACCCCGCGGTATGACCCGGCCGGAAGTATGACCCGGCCGGACTTGGCACTTCACCGTGACCCGCCGGAGATTGGCGACTCACGGGTCTGGCGGCTCACTGTCAGACGGCTCACTGTCAGACGACTCGCTACCAGACGACTCACGGATGACCCTGACGGCGGGTTAGATAGAAGACTAGGCCCAAGGCCCAGAAGGCCGGCTCACGTTTATGATGGGCTGGCTTAAAAGGAAAGGGATGACGAATATTTCCTTTACAAGGAAGCAAGACCCGGACTTGTAATTAACTTGTAAGAGAAGATAGACTAGTCCTAGTCCTACTAGGACTCCACATGTAACCCGCCCCTCTAACTTATATAAGGAGGGGCAGGGCACCCCAAAGAGGGACGGGCAACAAGAAACAATCTCTAGGGCTAGACACAAAGAGCCGGCTTACCGGCGACTCTCTCATAAGCATAATGAGACCTAGTCACAAACAGCATGTAGGGTTATTACCGGATGATGTTTCCCGGGGCCCGAAGCTGTCTAAACCCTTGTCTTGTGCGTTGATCCGCCCTGCGTCTCTCATCCCAATCAACCCCTCTCAAGCTACTACATAGATGCGTTGGCCTCACGACTAAGTCCTTACACCGAGGACATCTGCCGTGACAATTCCACGACACCTACTCAAATGAAGCTATTTGTATCTTCTTAATTCACTCCTGCTATGATTCATGCATTCCAAAATACTTATGTGTTTCATTCATGAGATAACTCTAGATGATTCCCCCTTGTAGAATTCCATCGTTGCTGAGTTACCCTTATCCTTTTCGTAAGTACGATGAAGACCCTATAAGAAGAATGGCAACTCCGTCATGGTGCATTGATGCATAGAAATAAAGACTTGAATGAAGTGGACTGACCTCTTCGGGGAGAGCAACCAAGACCGAGAAGACTCGTTAGAATTTCGTAACCAAATCTTTCCCCCTTACTCTACCTCCTAAATCTCGGGACGGGGTTTCTTTTAGTGGAGGAGATTTGTAACACCCCATTAGTTAAGCTACAGTGACCCCATGCTAATGATGCCATGTCATCATTTACAAGCTTAATTGCCCCTTGATAAGAACCAAACTCAAATTCAAATTGCAAGTCAAATTATTATTTCTTCAAACAGTACAATAAAAATGTAGGTTGGGTTGCAAGTATTCACTAATTAATTTACATTTGGAAACCAACATCATTTGATATCTTTAAAATGCCCCTAGACTATTCGAAACAGGACCAACAACATTTAATTAAACTACTTTAATTAAACAAATATTTACACTTGTCTAAATAAATTGGAACTTGTTGTGCTAGATCAACACACTACCTAGTATTTATGGGCCAAATTTCATAATCAAATAAAATCATTTAGTATGGAAATAAAGTTCAAACCAGAAAAGAAATAAAGAAGCACAAAAGAATAAAAGACAAAGGAAAGAAATTACTGGTGGACCGGACTTCGAGTAGGCACAGTGCGGCCCAGCCCACCAGCGCGGTTGTCTTCCACCTCCTGTTCATCAGGGGCTCAGTGGACGTTGCGTGCGCGTCCACGCCGCGGATCCGCTGCGGACATCCGCCGCATCCCCGGCGTCCTACAAGTACCCTCGACACCCCAGAAACCCTAGACCTCGCCACTTCCCCCTCGCTCGCCCCTCTCCCTCTCTATCTCCCTCGCCCGAGCGCACCCGTCTCCATGACGTCACCATTGACGAGCTCATAAGCCTCCCCGCACCACCAGGAGCTATCCCAAAGCTGTGCCACCCTCCCTGCTTTGACTGAGCCGACGGGTTCGTGCCAGGGAGCCGCCAGTCGTCGTCATCGACCCATCCCCCGCCACCGTGGCCGCGGCAACGCGCCGCTCGATCTGCCCGACTCCGACAACTCCCGGCATCCCCGAGCCCTCTCCTAGCGTCACAGTGAGCTCCCCTTTCCCCCTGACCACCCCGTGCTCCTTCTCGTGCCCCGTAGCCTCCGGTTTGTCGAGCCCCACCCGTGCCACCGCGGTTCGTCGTTGTTGCCACCGGCAGCGGCGGAGACAGGCCCCACGTAGCCCGGGCGGCTGTCTGGGGCGTGAGGCTGGCTGCTTCGTTGATTGTAACATTTTACTGTGGCTACAGTGCTACAGTGCTACAGTAGACGAATGCTGTCTGGGTCGGCCTGGGACGTGGCCAATTCCTGGCGCCTCCATTGGCCACCGGGTTTGACCTCCCCTTTACGCGTTGCTCGTATCAGTCGGTGCGCCTCATCACGCGCTTCCATTTGGTGGCCGTGGATGATCGAATAGGCACCAATCTGGTGCATATTGTCGCGCTCTGCCGTGCTCCAGCGAGCTCCATCGCGTGCGCGTGTTTAAACAACCGTCGTGGCTCACTAACGCGTGGGCTCGACTTGTTTAGATTAGGGACTAATCTAATTAGCTCACCTAATTAGTCCCTGACATGTGGGCCCCTCTGTTAACTAAACTATTAAATTAACTCTAATTTATAACTGAGTCAATGACAGCTGGGACCTACCTTACATTATTCGAATGTTTAAGACGCACAGTCAGCTGCTGGTAGGGCACCCATTGGCGCCACATGTCAGCCACATGTGCATATTGCTGGGAACACTTCTGTGTACTCATAGCATTTACTGTATTTGTTTCGAATAAATAAAAATCCAAAAATTCATTAAAACTTTGGAAATTCATATAAAATAAACCGTAACTCCGATGAAAATAATATATATATATATATGAAAACTGATCAGAAAAATATAACGAATCTGAAGATGCCACCCACATACCTACCACACCCCTCTAACATAGTGAACATGTACAACTGTGACACCCCTCTAACATAGTGAACATGGACAATTTGCCCCTGGTTCAACATACTGATAAACACCTGGAGCTGGGAAAACAATGCCAGATGTTTTCCCTCTTTTTTTAAAATGCTTAGGGATGCATTAGAGCAAATCATCATCACCCATCGCCATGACATGCATCTGTGTTGCATTTGTATGCCCGTTATTTATCATTTTTTCCCTCTCCTCTATTCTTTCAATAGACCCCAGGACTGTCGCTGCCCTAGAATATGACTACGTCGCCGATGACCCGTCCTTCTCAGCAAATCTTCCAGGCAAGCAAACCCCCTTGATCATTCTGATATTGCCTATTCTTCTCTCTACTTCATGCATTAGATAGTGGTTCCGATATGATGTTTCAGTAGATCCTATTCTGATGCATAGCCTGTTTTTGTCACCTTCGATGATGCTTTACTTATTGTCCTTGTTGGAAATATGCCCTAGAGGCAATAATTTGGTATTATTATATTTCTGTTATTCATAATTAAGAGTTTATATTTCATGCTATAACTGTTATTATCCTGGAATATGCGATTCAGTGGAAAACTCATATGCACGTGTCTTAAAAGAACAATTCATTCACGTCAAGTAAAGGCCAATACATAGCATAAACACTTTCTTGAAAATTTATCATGTTGGAAACATAGAGAGGCGGAGATGTAGTTCCTCTCTCATAATAATTGCAAGTAGGAGCAGCAAGCACATGCATATCATATTCATCAAAATCATCATGTGTAATGGTAGAACTGTAACATCCCAAATTTCCAATCTGGAATGTTATACATAGGTCATTCATGCATATCATATTTTATTGCATTTTTGTGTTGCGATCCTCGAAATTCTAAGCAACTCAAGGACCCACGGAGAGAGTTGGGGATTTCACCGTTTTCATATTTGAATTTTCTCAAATATCGAAACAAGGATCATTTTGGTTTTAATTACTTTTCCCTCCAAAAATATTTCATATTAAAATATATGAGAGGAGATGATAGGATTTATCCAAAATAAATAAAATATTAGAGGAAAAATGTTAAAATCAAATAAATAATTTCATTTGGATTTTATTGCTATTTTATTTGAATTAGAAAAATATGCATTTTCAAAATTTCATTTTTAGGCCAAGAAAATGTTCACTTTGTTCTAATATTCTATTTAGACGGTGAAAATTGTTTTTGGCATTTTTAGATTTTTTTTATTTATTAGGTTTTTTTCCAGCGGAATTTGTTTTTTTAAATAAAATTTGTTTTCGACCGACTGGGCCGAAGCCGAGCCGGCCCATGCGCCCGTCGTCACCGACCCCGAGCCGGAGACTGCGCCCCGCACGCCGCCGTGGCC
>NC_057805.1:360288070-360304445 GCF_018294505.1 Triticum aestivum
GAGCCGCCGCCCCACGCCGCCTGTCCGCCGTCGTCGAGCCGCCGGAGCCGCTGGATCCGTCGCCGGTTCTTTTTTCCGGGTTTTTTTCTAGAAACCCTAGATGTGTTTTTCTTAATTAGATCGGTTCGGTTTTTCTCGGTTTAAGTTATTTAGCGGACGTTCGTCCGTTTGTTCTTTTTAACGAACTCTGTTCGCCGGTTAGGTTCAGACAGCGAACATTCGTTCGTTAGTCTTTTCTTATTTTATTTTATTTCCGGCCAGGGACCTATCCGTGATTACTTTTATCGCAGATTAGCCCCTGATCTTCAAACCCTCGCCGTTTCTAAACCGTTTGTCCAAATCCAGTGAAACCAATGCCAAAATCTTCGTCTCGAGCCCCTCTTTCTGTTTAATCAAATTGAACATGGTTTTGACAATTTAAAATTTGGTTTCAAGAAGATTTGAATTCGAAGTTCTTTTGACCGTAGTTTCAACTTCGTAGCTCCGATTCGATTGATTCTTTTTGCAGATCGAATCTCTTCAGTTGAGTTTTCAGATTTGATCTTCTTATTTGAGTTTTACCCTTGCATCTATGCTTGAGTGCTTATGTATGTTATTGTTTGTTTGCGATAGAATTCCCAGAGTGCGAAGCGTGCTACTACGAGTCACTAGGTTTTGCGGATCGTCAGCAAGGCAAGTAACACATTGATCATACCCTTTTCATACCCAGTTTTTATGCATTAGTTTCACCCCTCAAACATTGCATGAGTAGGATCTCTTAACATGAGGGTTTGGGAAGTAGTTGATGAGGTAGAACCTATTGCCTTTTTATTATCAAATCCTTGGGAGTTACTTCTACGTTATGCTTATGTTGCTATGCTATGCTCGTAGACGTGGATTGGGTTTGAGAGATCCGTGACAGATGTGAGTGTTTAATTATGGTTAACTTAAGGTGGCTACTTAAATACACATCTGGGTGGATTGGTCGAGGCACCCTGGAGCACCCAGTGGTTGTCAGGGCACCTGGAGAATCCAGTGTTGTCCTAGGATATCCCAGAGTACCCGTGTGATTATCCTATGGTTCGCCACCCAGGCTCAAAGGGATCATAAGATTATCCATGCTAGAAACTTCCGTGTGCAGCCACAAGCTATTATGGGCTCTAGCATAATTGAGTAGGTTGCATGACCTCTTTCAGTGGTGGGCTAGCAGATGTAGGGGAAAGTAGGTGTAACTGTCCACCCAGAGTAAAGAGTTAATGTCTCTGAAAGACTATGTCTCGGTCATCCGTTTCTCAAACACCATGTAGTGCAAGAAATCCAACAGAGGAGATCGAGTCTTGTGGGGAAAAGTGCGCAAACCTCTGCAGAGTGTATAAACTAATCATGGTTAGCCATGTCCCCGGTTATGGACATCTTGAGTATCTGGTACTTGAATTATTGATTTGATCTCATCACTCTAAATTAATTTGTTGGGATGTTAATTACTTTTAATTGGGATTGAGTTGGAGGAACCTTCTCAATGTTTCAACCACCATGATAGTTAAAATAAAATATATTCCTTTGTTGTAGGGAAAAATTGGCTTTCGCAAAACATTATAACCATAGAGCCTCCACCAGCCATATATGCATGTAGTGATAGCATTTATCTGTTCTTTGCTCTACTGTGTTATATTGCCAGCATATTCCATGTGCTGACCCATTTTCGGGCTGCAACATATCATGTTGCAGACTTTTCAGACGAAGAGTAAGGTGTGCTAGGTCGTTGTCATGCACTCAGCAATGCCGTTGGAGTTGATGGACTCACTTTATCTTCCAAGCCTTTCGCTGTTATCTTAGTAAGATGGCCTTAAGCCATACTTATTGTAATAAGGTCTCTTTTGAGACTATAGATGTAATAAGTGTGTGATTGCTACTATGTTATAAATCCATTCGAGTACTGTGTGTGTCAGCATTACCGATCCAGGGATGACACTGAAGCACAGAGACTTGACCGTCTGAGGTCGGGTCGCTACAAGAACGCAACCCATCAATATAATCCTTAATAAGAGTAAATTTCTCCGACATAGTGTAGTTGGGAGAATTAAAAAAGATAATAGGACAATCATGTGTGGGTGCAATAGCAACAATTTCATTCCTAACACAAGGAACTATAGCAAGTTCATCTCCATAAGCATAATTCAAATTGGCATCATGGCCACAAGCATAGCAAGCATCAAGTTCATCAAAAAGGGATATTTCATATGAATCAACGGGATCATAGCAATCATCATAGCATTCATCCTTCAGTAAGAACGAAGGGACACGGGTGATCAATCCGCTCTTCCTCCTTTTGTTCTTCGCTCTCCTCCTCATCTTTTTCATCCAATGAGCTCACAATGTCATCAATTTCTTCTTCCATAGATTCCTGCAAAATATTAGTCTCTTCTTGGATAGCGGAGACTTTCACAATAAACTCATTAATATTGGCATTATATTCATAATTCTCATAGCAATATTTAAGTATAGCATAATTTTAAATACCATCATCATAATTTTCACACTTTTCAAACAAAGATTCAATTTCATAAGTGATGAAGCTATGTACCTAGGGTAGGGTCATGGATCTGTCCAAGACATTCCCTCCCCAAGGGCATCACCCTAAAGCTAGGGACATTCGAAGGATATCATCATCCACTCGACTAGGAACATTCCACTCGGAAGAATGATTGTCACTCGACCGTAACGAAAATCACTCGACATACAGAAGATCGAAAGTCACTCAACATATCAACGGTCGGGCGTTTACTCATAGACTTTAATGACCATTTATGTCACTTTATTATTAGCGTTACCAGTAACGCCCTGTCTTAATGTACCTTAAACCCTGTGTAACTGAAGGCCGGAGGGGTCTGGCAAACTCTATATAAGCCAGCCCCCTCCTCAGTGACAAGGGTTCGCACCCCCTGTAACACACACGCATATAGTCCAGTCGACCGCCTCTGGGCACCGAGACATAGGGCTGTTACTTCCTCCGAGAAGGGCCTGAACTCGTAAAACTCGTGCGTACAACTTCGCCATAGCTAAGATCTTGCCTCTACATACCTACCCCCCATTCTACTGTCAGACTTAGAACCACGACAGTTGGCGCCCACCTTGGGGCAGGTGTCCTGGCGACTTGTTGGAGAAGTTGCAATTTTTCCGATCCCCATCATCATGGTTTCTGGCGGAGGATTGGCCGAGGGCCGCGAGATCCGTCTCGGCGCCGTCGTGTTCGTCGCCGACGACTCCGCTTGGCTCCAAGAGGCTCCACTCGACGTCGAGGCGCTCCCCGTCCGCGGAGCAACGCACTTTCGCGCATGCGTCTGCGGCGTCCTTCTGCGGCAGCCGTCGACTCAATATCGCTCCGCTCCCGTGGCGTCCTCACTCCCTGCTGCTCGCCGGCGCAAGCGTTCCGGTCAGTCGCGGCTCCAGCGGTGGGTGAGGCACGCGGTGGCTCGCCAGTTTGCCACCCCACAAGTCGCAGAAATCGAGCCCGACGAAACTCTCTACGGCTTGTTCGATCTATCGACTAGCTCCGTCGAGACTGCATCCGAGTGTGACAGCAACGTCCCCGCGGCGGAAGTCCTGATGGTCGACGGACCGCGCAGTCCTCCTGGCTTCACTACAAAAAATACACTTCCGTGATGATACGTGTTTGTCACAGTAGGTCCCGTTTTCTGTCATGCATGTACATCCATGAAAAATTTATGACAGAATCAAGATAGTCATACCTGTGCTGTCGTAGAAGTGTTCCATGACATCGCCAAAATTATCATCACGGAAGTGTCCACTTCCATGACGATAAATCACGCGTCACAGAAGTGCTTTCGTCAAGGCTGACCGACACGTGCGTAACGGAACGCCGTTAAGCCATCCGGTCGGATTTTGGATCCGATAACCCGTTAACAGCCACGACCAATGCCGATTTTCCACGTGTAAAATTCTCATTGGCTGACAGATCCACGCGTCAGCTCCGCGTTGGCACAGGTGTCACTCATCCAACGATCGAGATGGGCCTATGATATGTTGACACGTGGACCGGCCCAAAAGTGGCCTACAAAGTTTAAATGGGCCGGCCCAACCGAAGGCCCATAAGATTTAGCGGACCATAATGGGCCGGCCTAGCTAAAGGCCCACAAAATTTAGCGGACCATAATGGGCTGGCCCAGCTAAAGGCCCACACGATTTTGCAGACCATAATGGGCCGGCCCAGCTAAAGGCCCACCAGATTTTGCGGACCACAATGGGCCGGCCCAGCTAAAGGCCCACAAGATTCTGCAGACCATAATGGGCCGGCCCAGCTAAAGGCCCAATATTCTCTGTCAAATCGGCCCATCAACGGCATGTCCTAAACTTGTCATCAACGCGGCCCATGGTCACTTCTGGCCCGTTAACAGTCCGCTAAGTAATTGGGCCGATTTATGGCCCGGTGTATTTCCGGCCTGTTAAAGGTCCAGCTTCATTTGGGCCCATTTACAGGCCATCAAAACTTTCGGCCCATAAACGACCATGAAGGATTTGGGTCATATTCGGCCATGTCTGACATTCGGCCTGTTAGAGGCCCACTATAGCTTTGGGCCACTTTCGGCCTGTTGTCATTTTCGGCCAGTTAACGCCGGACGTAAACCATGGGCCATATGTGGCCCAACGTCATATCGGGCCCATTAACGGCCCATATAAAAATGACGATAATCTCGCCCGACTGAAGTTCCGGCCTGTTAAAGGCCCACGTATTAGGTCGGCGCATTTACGGCTCGTCCGAATTTCGGCCTGTCAAAGATCTGCATCGTAAATGGGCCACCATTTCGGCCTGCTAAGTCCAGTGGGTTATTTGGTACAATCAGGGCCCAATCTCACTTTCGGTCTATTAAAGGCCCATGTTTTTATGGGCTCGAGATATTTACACCTGTAAACGGCCTATTTTTACTAAGGGCCCAAATTATGTTTAGGCCTGTTAAAGGCCCACTATGGGCACAGGCCTACTAGAAAAATATGAAGCTTATGCTGACTTAGGCCCAGATATTTTGGGCTACATGCCAATTTTGGCCCGTAATCGTTTTTAGCCCAATTGGAATGGGCCCGACGAATGTTGGCATGTTGGGCTCCTACGAAGCCTTCGGCCGAATACATTACTAAGATAAACCTACACTATACAAAAATAGCGTCGTAATTACTGCAGCCTGCGGCAGCATCATAAATGTCGTATAACAACAAAATAAATTCCAACCATACAACAAAAGGCCTGTTGGCATAAAGTTTACAGTCCTTCCAGATAAAAGCACCATCAGATGTATAGAAGCACAAATCATTTGACCTGAGTGCTAATGTTTCAGGCTGTAGAATCTGATGGAGCAGCACGATCTCCACCTTTTTCCGCCATTGCTCTTGAACAATGAAGCAAATGTCTAATAGTCTGGTTTCAAAACAATTCATATCTTGACGACATTTCTCAACCACTATTCTTGTTTCCGAAACAACGTCCATTAGGGATTGGACTTGTGTGTGGAGCACAGATATATCACTCTGTCTAGCAGGAAGATTTTGTTTAGTAGGCGATTTGGACGAGGTTACGTTGACAACCAACCCAGAATTACGCAGGAAGGTGCATTTTGCACTGTTAGTGGAGAGATATTGACGCACTGCAGCAAGAGGTGACATTGTGCCTGTAGTAGCCTCGTCACCTTCAGGTGGTTGTGGCTGTTCAATCATTTGTTCCATAGCTTCCTGAAAGTTTGAACTTGTAGATTAGTGTACCAGATAAGTTACTAATGAGACAAAAACAAACAAAGTAGGTTAAACGTTTATACATAACTTATTTTGGTGAACTACTGTAATACATTAGCATGTATTGTAGTGCCAACTACATAATAAAATCACTTTTGGAACATATGTCCATGTAGCATGCCTACTGTATTGTCTATTTCCTCACATTTGTTGACATCTAAGGATAAAGAGACATGGTTTTAAGTAGGATGAACATAGTATGACATCATTCATATCATGGGAAAACAGATATAAAACAAACAGGCTATTTTATCATTGTGTGCGCACGTGAACATAACAACTAGATTACAGATCAAGACCAAAAGAATATCCTTCATCTCTTTTAAACCATGTAAGGTGAAATGATACGTTAAGACAACTGTGAATAAAAGTGAACAGAGTAACTGACATTGGCTGCAAACCAAGTAGTTAAATGAACACATCACAGTACCAATCAGTTCAAGGCAGGAGGAGTAAGGACTTACAACAGCGGCTTGAACTGGTGTGCTCATGCCCTTCATCTTGCTGGTGTGGCAATCCTTGAAGATTTGCACTGCATTCAGTTCAGGTTCTTTTTGGTCCGCACGGGCTTTCCTCTGTATTTGGAACAAGTCAATATAGATACGATAATATGGTACACAAAAAAGAAGGAAGTAGCAGCTATTTACAAGAGCCTCGCAATGTGCAATATAGCTACGAGTCTGTTGTCTGTTGGAATTTCACTTTAGAACGGTTGGTTTTGTTCTTCAAACAGTTAGCCTAGAAGAAGATACACTTGTAAGGCACATACATAAATACAAGTTCAATATGTGGTATGGTCAAATACATATAGCCTACCTGATACTTTGGATCAGACCAGTGTTTAACGAGGGCTGTCCAGTCTTCATCTGTAATATATTCCACTAGAGATGTTTGGGCGATTTCATTGTTAGCCTTGCCTTCAAAGTGAGATTTTCTAAGGTGGTACCGATACTGTCGCAGAGCAGACTAAAAAACATGAGTGCATGCTTGTTTAGTTGCATCATCTTTCAGATCCAACTTGAACCTCATCTGTTGAAAAAAGAATGTGAGTCTTATTAGGAGGAAGCTAGAAAGTATGGGACAGAGCAAGACAATATTACTAATTGTGATGAATAACATTACTTACGGATAAATGGTCAAGGAAGGTGTTAAACTGGGTATTGTCTTTCTCATTCCCGTACTGGATCCATGTTGGGAGGATACGTGCATGACACCTAACGGCAACGTCTGCCTCTGATACTAACTTGGCTGACTCTGTAGCATCACGTGGCCTTTTTAAACCTGCCTCAAAATGGATCTCCATTCTTCCTCCTTTAGATTATGTTAATCTGTCAAGCATTATCCCTGATGTCTGTTTCCGCTTGCGCCGTGGTGCTAGTTCAACAACGAATATGGAAAGTGTTAGTGTACATCAAACTGTGAGAGTACATACAAAGGAGCATGCAACTGCGACTTGACTCGGCAAGGTACCGTCTTGGTGTTGATGCTCACGAGGTTCATCTGATCTTGCCAAGTCCTGTTGTGTCAGCAGTGCTTCGGAAGTAGTGTTAGGTGTGAAGGCAGCTTGGGAACTGGCCAGTTCCGGAGCAAACGAACGAGTAACTGGTTGAGATGCTGGTACAGTTGAAGCGGATGCTGCAGCTGGTGGAGCAGGTGATACTGTGTTTGTAGATTTAGCCGGTGGACTTGGACCTTCTACTGCACTATAAGTACCAGCAGAATCTCGACGGCAGAACCCTTTCCGTTTCACCCGACGAGTAACAGCACTCCCTACTATATTATTTTCCTTGCTCTTTTTTGACTTTGCCATGTCAAGCTGTACCCACAACACAAAAGAATAAAATCACTCTTCAGAACTCATTGATGCATGATACAGATAAGCAATACTTTGATGTAAGACAACCATATGAGGTTGCAACATGTAAGAAAAACAGGACGGCATGACATATTCATAGCTACGATGTGCAAACTAAGCAGAAGGATTTTCAAGAAAATAGAAGTAATGCAAGCTAGACACCATATGAAAGATGCAACCAATATTACTCTGCCAAGTTAAAAGTGTCTTGTCATAAGTGGTAATTCGAAAATTTAGAAGCAGTACAACGTAGAAATCAATGCAAGATGCAACCACTATCAAACTGCCATGTTAAAAGCGTCCAATCATGGGTGACTGATGCGGGATACACAATAGCAGTACTTTGATGTAAGAACATGGTATGATAGATAGATGCAGTGTATTCTAGACACAGAAAGCCATGTCATATGCACATGTATAACATATAAACTCAGCAGGTGCAATTTAATCAAAATAGAAGAAATACAGGCTAGACAACATATGCAACATGAAACCAATTATCACACTGTCAACTTAGAGCAAGCACCTGCGATGGTGGAGTACGGGAGATGAACTCATCATGTAGACTTGGGACCTCAACTTCATTAGCAGTAGCAGTGGCAAATCTAGAGAGCCTCTGTTTGCGTCGGTGCGGAGGACCACCAACATCCCCTAACTTACTCTTTTCCTTCCTATTTTCTGATATTGCCTTATGAAGTCAAAACCACAAGAAGATGAATAAAATTAGCTCTCCATAACTGGTTGATGCATGATACAGACGAACACTACTTTGATGTAAGGCAAGCGCAAGATAGGAGGATGGAATATATACAAAAAAAGACAGCGTTTCATATTCACACGTACGGTAGGAGGATGGAATATGTATGAAAAAACAGTAAGCGGAAGGCATTTCAACAAAATTAAAAGAAATGAAAGCTAGGCACCATATGAACATGCAACCAATATCACTCTATCAGGTAAAAAGTGTCATTTCAAGAAATTAGAAGCAGTACAAGCTAGAAGACAATGCAAGATGCAACCTACATCACAGTCCCAAGTTAAATGTGTCTTATGGGTAAGTGATCGTTGCAGGTATAAGTTGTAAGCTACGCAGATGCAATTCAACATAATCAGAAGCAATACAAACTAGACATCATACGGAAAACGCAACCACGTATAACAGTTCCAAGTAAGAGCAAGCACCTTTGATGGTGGAGTAGGGGAGATGTGCTCATCATGTACACGTATGTTCTAGAAACAGGAACACGTGTCATATTCACGGGCATTATGTGTAAAGTAAGCAGATGCAATTCAAGTTAGAAGCAATACAAGCTAGACATCATACGCAACATGCAACCACATATAATAGTGTCAAGTTAGAGCAAGCACCTGTGATGGTGGAGTAGCGGAGATTTGCTCATCATCTACACAGCTACGTTGACTGTCCAGCCTTGTGTTGTCTTGCGAATCTTGTTGGGAGGATGGCGGAGTAGAATCTGTAGAGACCCCCTGTTTGAGTTGCTCCGAAGGACCACCATCATCCACTGCCGGACTAATTTCCTTCAGCTATAATGATTTTTCATTGTGAAGTCAAACCAATAAGAAAAAGGAATAAAATTCGCTCTTCAGAACTCATTCATGCATGATACTGACGAACACTACTCGGATGAAAGGCAAACACATGATGCGAGGATGGAATATGTATGAAAAACAGGATGGTGTGACATATTCACACCTATGGTGTGGTAACTAAGAAGAATGCATTTCAACAAATTAGAAGCACTGCAAGCTAGACACCATATGAAAGATGCAACCAATATCACTCTGTTAAGTTCAAACTGTATGGTGTTTCAACAAATTAGAAGCAGTACATGCTAGAAATCATATGCAAGACACAACCAATATCACAGTGGCGACTTAAAGGTGCCTTATCATAAGTGGCTGATGCGGGATATGCAAGAATAGTAGTCTGATGTAGAAACAGGAACACATGTCATATTCACAGGCATTATGTGTAAAGTAAGCAGATGCAATTCAACAAAGTTAGAAGCAATACAAGCTAGACATCATACGCAACATGCAATCACATATAATAGTGCCAAGTTAGAGCAAGCACCTGTGATGGTGGAGTAGGGGAGATGTGCTCATCATCTACACAGCTACGTTGACTATCTAGCCTTGCGTTGTCTTGCGAATCTTGTTGGGAGGATGGCGGAGTAAAATCTATAGAGAACCTCCGTTTCAGTTGCTCGGAAGGAGCACCATCATCCAATGCCTTGCCAATTTCCTTCAGCTTTATTGATTTTGCATTGTGAGGTCATACCGACAAGAAAAAGGAATATCATTCGCTCTTCAGAACTCATTCATGCATGATATTGACGAACACTACTCTGATGAAAGGCAAAGTCATGATACGAGGATGGAATATGTACGAAAAAATGGACGGCTTGACATATTCACACGTATGATGTGGTAACTAAGTAGAAGGCACTTCAACAAATTAGAAGCACTGCAAGACACCATACGGAAGGTGCAATCAATATCACTCTACCAAGTTAAAATTGTCTCGTCATAGGTGGCGTTCATCAAACTAGAAGCAATACATGCTAGAAATCATATTCAAGACGCAAACCAATATCACACTGCTAACTTAAAGGTGTCCCATCATAAGTGACCGATGCAGGATACACAAGAAGAGTAGTTTCATGTAAGAACATGGTGTGATATACAGATATAGTATGTACCAAAAACAGGAAAGCGTGTCATATTCACATGTATCATGTGTAAGCTAAGCAGATGCAGTTTACACTAATTAGGAGCAATACGAGCTAGACACCATATGCAACATGCAACCAGATATCACACTGCCAAGTTAGAGCAAGCACCTTGGATGGTGGAGTAGGGGAGCGTAGACTTGGACCTTGTAATGCACTATCAGTACAAGGAGAATCGGTACAGATGCTCCGTTTACGTTGCTGCAGAGGACCACCATCATCGCCTTCCTTACTCTTTTCCTTCCTCTTTCTTGATTTTGCCTTGTCAAGACAAACCCACAAGAAAAAGGAATAAAATTTGCTCTTCAGAACTCATTGATGCATGATACTGACGGACACTACTTTCATGTAAGGCAGCTACATGATAGGAGGATGGAATATGTATGAAAAACAGGACGGCGTGACATATTGACATGTATGATGTATAAAGTGTAAACTAAGCACAAGGTGCTTGAACTTGTTAGAATCGATGCAAGCTAGAAACCATATGAAAGATGAAACCAATATCACTCTGCCAAATTAAAAGGGTGCCCTAACAAATGTATTTGACCAAATTAGAAGCAATACATGGCAACAGGCTAGAAATAATATGCAATATGCAACGAATAAAGGTGACTCATCGTAAGTGATTGATGCGGGATACAGAAGAGGTAGTTTCATGTAAGAACAAGGTTAACACATAGATGTAGTGTGTACCAAAAATAGGAAGGCATGTCATATTCACAGGTATAGTGTGTAAACTAAGCAGATGCAATTTACCCTAATTAGAAGCATTACAAGCTAGACACCGCATGAAACATGCAACCACATATCACACTGCGAAGTTAGAGCAAGCACCTGTGATGGTGGTGTAGGGGAAGTGCGGTCTTCAGGTACAGAGCTACGTTCAATATCTTCATTTAGGCTTGCTGTTTCTTGAGAATCATGTGGAGAGGATGAAATTGCATTCTTTATTAGAGTATTGCGTCTCATATTAACCCACGCGCGTGACTGTCTCTTCATAAGCGATAGACGCAGGATACACAAGAACAATAGTTTGATGTAAGAACATGGTGTGATAGGCAGATGTAGTGTGTACCAAAAATAGGAAGGCGTGTTATATTCACATGTATAATGTGTAAGCTAAGGAGATGCAATTTAACAAATTAGGAGCATTGATGAGGGATACACAAGAAAAGTAGTTTGATGTAAGAACATGGTTAATAGAAAGACGTAGTATGTACCAAAAACAGGAAGGCATGTCATATTCACAGGTATAATGTGTTAACTAAGCAAATGCAATTTACCCTAATTAGAAGCATTACAAGGTAGACACCATACGCAACATGCAACCACATATCACACTGCCAAGTAAGAGCAAGCACCTGTGATGGTGGTGTGGGGGAATTGCGGTGATCAACTAGAGAGCTAAGTTGACTATCTTCATTTAGCCTTGCTGTTTCTTGAGAATCATGTGGGGAGGATGACACTGCACTCTTTAAACGAGTAGGGCATCTCACAGTAACCCACTCGAGTGACTGTCTCATCATAAGTGATTGACGAGGGATACAAAAGAGCATTAGTTTGATGTACGAACATGGTTAATAGACATATGTAGTGTGTATCAAAAACAGGAAGGCATGTCATTATCAAAGGTATAATGTGTAAAGTAAGCAGATGCAATTTAACCAAATTGGAAGCAATACAAGCTAGACACCATATTCAACATGCAACCACATTTGACAGCGCGAAGTTAAAGCAAGCACCTGGGATGGTTGTGTGTGACAATTGAGATCATCAACTGCAGAGCTACGTTTACTGTCTCCAACTGCTGACACTGCACCCATTAGAGCGCTAAAACGCTTAGTGCTTATCTTTGAATTACACTGGAGCGACTTCTGTCTTTTCTTTTCTGCATTCATCAACACTGCGTCAGAGTCTGAAATACCCATGCATAAAAAAACAATAGTGTGAGTATGGGTGAAGTGTGTGCACAATTAGTAAAGTGTAAAGGTAGCAGATTGTAGGTCGGTGAGAAATAAATGACGGGAGACATATGATAGCTCTACAACATGCATGGCACACTAAATTACTACAGGATTCTATGAAAATAACAGTCGACTAAAAGCAAATAGGTCAATCCATTTTTTCTGCACCGTCCGATGTACAAAGAACGGGCAGATCGCCTTCATCTACCTCCAGCCAGTCAGTGTTGACGACCTTCCTCGAAACACAAGCGACCACCGGCCCAGTATTCCTCCCCTGCCTGCGCCCTCCCCTCGACCTCACCGCACCGCCCCCCGACCATCCATTCAAGCCCCGCCGACCTCCAGATCGGGCGCAAGTAGCTCCTGCGCCCCACACCCCTATGATAGACACCGATGCGCCGCTTCCCCGGGGAACAGGCGGACTAGGTGCTCCACGCGCCTAAGCGGGTGCTGCTTCTTTTAATTGCGGTTCGACTGACCCTGAATTGAAATCCAGGCGGGCTACTAACCTCTAGCAAAGGTGAAATAGTAAAAGGGAGGAAACCTTGTGCATTTAGTATCACTAAGAAGATGCAGTAAGAAGCGCTGAACTAGTTTCTTTCGTGGGATGAATACGGTGTGAGCGGAGACGTAAGATTTGCACGAATAAGGGAAGAGGAGTACCTCTTTCTGCTGGCAGTGCTGTGTCCTCCTTCTGTTTTCCCGACGATCTTCTTGTTGTTCACCGGAAACCAGAAGTTGTGGAGCACGGTGCAGCCTTGGACGAACCCATGGCCAAGTTGTTGAGTGTGGTGTGGTGGCCGTTTGTCGGTGGCGGGGAAGCAGATCCGAGGCGGCGAACGACAGCGTAGCGGGAACAACTCCGGTGCGGTGGACGGTTGCGACAGTGGAGCCGCAGTAGTGAGGCGCAGGACAGCGTGGTCGGAGTGGTTTTGGTATGGCGCACGTCAGCGTCGGCGTCGTGGAGGCAGCTCTGCCTCGGCTTCAGCGGCTAAGTCCTTGAGGGCGTTGCGGAGGGCGGCGGTGCATTGGCTGCTATGGGGTGGAGGACGGAGGAGGCTGGGGTTTCGCGGCTGGTGGAGAGGGCGTTTTCGCGCCCACGGAGTATGAATGAGGAAACGGAGGGAGGCGGGGAACTAAGGGGGAACAATGTTTCGGTTTGAGACGCACTTGTTTGAAATTTAGGGAAAGTTACAAACTTTGCCCCCATCTAAAATTTTGGACATATTGCGGGTTGGGGGTAGGACAGTCATGTCAGGTGTCCCAAATGTGGGCGGGATAGATTTCGGCCGAGCGCATGGGTAGGCGTCCACGGCGTATGAATGCTTCTCGGAGGCGGTTGAGACTGGCGTCTTGGTGAAGTTACAAACCTACCCCGGTTTAGACCTTTGGACATCGGGCCGATAGGCTACACGGGCCGGAGTCAGGACAGTAATTTCCTACCACCAAAACATTAGTCTCGCGCGGTTTCGGGTGACCAGAGGCCTATTTGGCGATTCGTTCAATATTTGGGAGCAGAAGCATTAACGTTTTCGGTTCTCTTGAATTGAACTTTCAGGATTTGTCAAACTTCACAAATCTTTACTCTTGAAAATCCTAAAGCTACGATTATTTTGGAATGGAGGGGGTACATTTGAATATACATTGTACACGAGTATATATTAAAAATATGGTACTTACCTCAGTTCATGCATGGTTCCAGATATAATCTCCTTGGTTGCAAAAAAAAAGTTAGATATGCGTATGAATATATATAGCATGTTCAAACTCACAACAAAGATTGATGCCCCCTTTTACATCTGATTTACAAATGCCATTATCTCGGGTTCAAATAGATGAATGCACTTCCTATGAATTCGAATCTTCGAAACCCCCTTTATGTTGAATTCGACATGTATTATATTTCGTAGCTAGCAATTTGGAATGTATCCATGCAAGTGACAAATGTATAAAGTGCTTCACACTAACAACATGGAGTGCACTAATTAATATTTATATATGAATTGCAAAAGCATCCATTGCCTGTATTTCAAACCGTTCTCACTCTATGGATCGATAATATGAAATAAACACATGCTCATGCTAGAATTCAATAGAGTATGGGTGTCTGATAGACCGATTTTCGTCAATACGCAATTTGCAAAATTCATGATCTCATCCAAAAATAATAATGTCATTTATATTTTAATTTAATGCGTAGAACCGCATTTTACACGTAGATGCACTATGCCTCGCCCCATTCTCACAAACGCGTTATATATCTCTCTATCTAACGCATAAGTGCACACACTTTATATGCATCGGCATTTCTCTTTCACACATGCTCACAATCTCTCTCAGGGTGTCGGGGTGTCTCACGCACATGCTCTCTCTGTTTCTCTCTCTCTCTCTTTCTGACTACTATGTACCAATCTTTTCACTAATCTCAGTTGGAAAACACTATTTCTCTCACATGCATATATACACATGCACGGTCTCTACTAGCCCTCTATACGCACATATATGTGCCTACGTGTCTCCCGCACGCACATTATCTTTAGGCCTCTCTCGCACACATTGCCCCCCCGACACACCTCTCTCTTAGTAGTTGGCAGATATGATTTCATCATATCATTCGGTAGGATATCCCTTGCTGTTAGGCTGGATGGTAATACGAGGCAAAGTTTTACCCTAGTTCGGATCGGACCCTTGCAGTTGAAGAAAGAGCCTACTCCTGGTACTGTATATTAGTGATAGGGGTGTGTACAAAGTACACGTGAATACCAGGCATTGTGCGTGTGTGTATACTATCGATGAACTAGCCCCCAAGCTTGTATAACATACTAAGGGCCTAGGGTTACAAATCATATATAGTTGGCTTATCACCAGTGGGGATAGAGTCCTCCGCGACTCTGGTAGCTCCGTGTTGTACGCCGAGTCCTCCACATGGGTCTTCGTATAACACGTCTCGGTCCAACCTATATGTGGCACAGGATGGAACCGACCCATGAGTCTTCATGTTGACCCACCACAACTAGAAATGATGTGCCCACCACACCACACACGCAATCGGCCACTAAAAAAATAAGCATATACAATAGTACAACGGTATCTAGCTCATGATTTGTCTCCATATTTTGTTGATGACACTGACGGACTTTGCATTTGATGCGTGCTCCGTATTTTGTTGACGACACTTACGATCATTGTATTTGAAGCGAAAGCACGATATGGTCACTGGACTTCAGAATAAGCTCATCACGGTCACCACATACATTTTGTCGTGCTAACCAACATGTGGTTGGATGGTTAGAGGACAGTGGTTTCTCGAGCCCACCAAGGTTAAAGTCCCGGTGCTCGCATTTATCTTGTGTTAATTTCAGTATTTTCCGGCGATGTACGTTTAGTGGGAGGAGACGTTCCACTCGACTACGAGGCACCTATGGTGACTTCGTAAAATCTCAAGATCATATATGCTGGCCCACTCTCTCGAAGGTGCTCATAGGGGTAGGGTTCGCGTGTGTGCGCTTATAGCGGTGAGTGCTTGCGCGTATATATGAGCCCTTGCGTCTGTACCGTGTTAAACAAATACATATCATGATTATACGGTCACTGGCTCACCCGTACAACTTCGTATTTTGTTGATGACACAATCAATTGACCAGTCAAACGTTCCACGCGGCGCAACTAGTGTTGCACCATCGGGGCGCGTAACCGTGGGGCCCACCTGTCAGCCCATATATGAAAGAAAGAAATGGTAGTTTGAGTCTGTACTGTGTTAATAAAATAGAAGTACATTTTAGGGTGATCATACGGTCACTGGCTCACCATACAGCTCCGTAATTTGTTTATAACACGATCAATTGACCAGTCAAACAGTCCACATTCAGCAGCACACATTACCATATGGCCCACATGTCAGCGCGTATATGAAGGACAGAAATGGTAATAAATTAGTGGTCGGTGGGTATTCGAAGTCGTGAGACCTCTGGTTGGCAGTCACCGGCGGTTGGGGGGCGTTCATTGGGCGGGATCCCCGG
>NC_057805.1:360304758-360324488 GCF_018294505.1 Triticum aestivum
CGGCGGACCGGCGGTGGGGAGTGGTTTCGGGGAGGGAGTACCGGCCGCGGGCGGCGGGGGCTGGCGGTTCGGCCGATGGTGGCTGGCGGCTCAGGGGGGTGGAGTTTGATGATAAACTGGAGGCCCTTGATTTCGTATCCAACGGCTGGAAAATCTAATGACCAGAGATGAAAATGTCAGTCGACTGACGTGTAGCCTCACCCCGCACGTACACATGCACGCACACAAGACACACGCGCATGTAGGCGTGCAACACTGACACGTACACACGCACGCATGCTGGCGTGCAACACTGACACGTACACATGCACTCACAAACACACGCACGTACGCACCCATGCATGCAACACTGAAACGTACCCTTGCACGCACGCAACACTCGCACGCCTGCATGCAAACAGCACACGACGCAAGACACACGCTCAACCTATACGTGCATGCACCCTTTGTTAAGGACATGGATTGTTACGGGTATTAATCAATCTTATCTGTGATAAGCAGAACATTGATGTTTGCAGCGGTCTTTATGAATCACAACGTATCGAACGGGCTATCAACATAGTAGGCTTATCTACATGAAAAAGATGATGTCACACTCAATGAACAATCATCGGTTTATGAAATGCCCGCTTCTGACCGCCCTGGCCCACCAAAGGTTCCTCTGCTGTGCGCTGCCTGCGTTGGGTCACTGACATGCAGGCCATGCACCCAAAGAGCCCACACGTCAGTGGAAGAACGGCGTGGTGTCCTAGGTCAGAGTCGAGGGCGCCACTCGTGGCACGCCCGGCTGAACACGCCTCCGTGCCGCATTCAAATGCCTCCATGAAACCCGCCCGTGTGGAAGCCGAGAAACCCACTCTGGACACATGTCCGTTCATGACTGGGCCGGCGTTAAACGCAACGCCGGCCGAGCTCCTCCCGTCCGCCGTCTATTTAATCTCCTATTTAAACGAGGCCAAACGTCGGCCAAGAATCGCACACCTCCGCCGCTCCCCTATCTCCTCCACCATTTTGTCCACTCTTACAATGGCTTACGAAGAGTAGTTATTCCGCATCCAAGCCGGCTGGTTAGCCCGCCGGATACGAGCTATGCAGCTCGCTGATCCACCTCCCTCCCCTCGCCCGACGGAGCCAGTTGCCGCCCCAAGCCGGCGCGCGGTTCAGCAACTCGCCGCTCCAGGCCAGCTCGACGAGGAGCGGCGCACGGGCGTCGTTGCTGCCGTCCACGCCGCCGCCTCGTACCGCGTCTCCCGTTTCTGTGGCCAAGACTCCCATGTCGGCGGCCGCGCCATGCAAGCAGCGACAGAAGCCGGGTGCGCGGAGAGCGACGAGTCGGTGACCAGCGCCTCCGCGTCCGCCGCCATCATCAAGGAGAAGTAGAACACGGGAGGCCACCGCCGCTTGGGTCCCATGAAGGCCACCACGGAGGCAACGTCGGCGTACACAGCAGGTGTCTTGCCGGATCCTTTTGTTGCGAGGACCTTCGTCGACCCCGCATGGGCTCCACGGAAGAGGGGAATGTTAGGATGAACTCGAGCCGGTGCCGGCCATGGCGAAGTAGTGGCCGGTGATGAACTCGAACCGGTGCCGGCCACCATCATCTTCGGCACCAGCCAACGATATCAGTTGGGCAGTGGGGAAGCGAGCCGTCCTTTGCGCTGAAGCATATACCTCCAGGGCTCCCGGCAGTCCGGTGATCGTGCTGCCCGACATGAGGAACACAAATCGATCGGCGGGCGACCATTTAGGCTAGGTATTATATACCTGTGCTGTCCAGAACTAGCACCACGCAGTTCATTTGAATGTAATGAAATCCGTCATGTTTGTATGAAAATCCGGTATTTTATATGATTTCCATTGTTGTTTATATGAAATATCAGTTTGTCTACGTGTTTGCGTGAATTTCGTCTGGTTGGTTGAGTTGCTGTCATAATGTGTGCGGCTACGGTTGGATGGCGTAATTTGCGGGTCGCCGGTCGGTCTGCGGGCGGCTCGGGCGGCGTTGTGGGACAAAAAACACAGCTCGTGCGAGCTCGTCTCCAACGTGCGCGCTGGAGGATGCATGACAGCATGAGCACCCGAGCCATTCCTCGTTCATCGGTGGCAAAGGCACCGGTGGACAAAAGGGTCGCCAATATTTTGGCTACCCCGGGCAAGATCCAAATAGCCCCTCCCAACAGATTCAAATCCCTCATTCGCCGTGGAATTTTGCCATGTGTTGTTTTCATGGACTAGCAAGATGCCCGTGCATTGCACGGAACATGAAGATGCATTTTTTTTACAAACTCCCGCATGCATGCAAGGGATAATTCATGTCCTCCTTTGCTAGTACCATGAGGCAAACACCATTAATATTGCATCGATTAGTGTTAGTGGCCTTGTATATCTGCAAATTGTAATTTTGATAGTGGCCCCTTGTATATAAAAATGGAGGGAGAAAGATGAGAGATAAGGTGAGGAGGAGTGGGGCGTGGTGGTGACTGGTGGTCGGACTGGGCGGAGGCATGGGGATGGACGGTGCATTATGTCTAGGTTTGTATCTCTCTCACACACACCCACGTAGGTGGGGGACGTGCACGAAGAGAAGAGGTGCACGCGCGGCGCACGTACTCCCGTCTCTTTCCCAACCACACCCGCGCGGGTACACGGTGGATCTCATTTCTGTACGAAAAAGGCAGCCCACGTGGTAATTTGGCACGTGTACTGGTTGTCCAATTGGTGGAGGGAGGATCGTCTACCATGGGTGAACAAACAAATTGCGACTTGACGTGTTATGTTAAATTAAAAAAAGAGGCAAACCATGTGGGGCCTACCTTAGAGGCAAGGCTCTATACACTAGAGTACTTTTGATGTGTCCCGTCAACTCGCAGAACGAGGAGAAGCTTGCTTAGTACGCTGTCTCCCCCGCCCACGGGCGCGGTGGCTCGCAGGATGAGGTGAAGCTTGCTTACGAGTAGTAGTAGTAGTAGTACTACTGTACGCCTTTACGCCCGCTCCCTCGCCCACGCGCGCGGTGGCTCGCAGCACGAGGAGAAAATTTTACTACTCCCTCCGTTTACTCCTCGTCCCTACTACGTACTTTGGTTAGTACTCCCTCCATTTACTTATACACGGCCACTATAAAAAAATACATTTTGCATCTATACAAGGCCACAAATAGTAATCGAGACAAAAGTTACTACTCCCTCCTTTCCAGTTTATGGCTCAATTTCAAAATCTCTCCAACCAAGGTAGACGCTGAGTGGTCGAATTAATTTCATAGTTTTCACAAGTAATTAGTACGCTCATTTTTCTCAAGAAGTTATGTTTACCGAGGCATTAATTAGAACGAATGCATGAATGACCACTAAATTTCCATGAATTTGTACATGCATTGGTTAGTTTCCTCTTGACACTGCTTGCGTCGGGTGATCTAACGCACCTCGAAATCCAACATGTAATGGTACTACTACTAGTATAGTAGAATTGAGACTTATCAAACGGAAAAACGAATGTTTTTTAGATGAGCCCTATAAACCCTAGTGGGTACGTACTCCGTAAAAACAGATTTTTCCAAAACTAAGTCGCTCCCTTTCATGAATTCTGCAGTATACTCCTCCGTCGATGCTCCCTTTCATGAATTCTGTACTTCCTGTCACTGACATGTGGGACATATAGCAACCGGGTCGACGTGTCAAGCACCAAATAACAGTGCAGAACAGCAGGGGGACGCACCCCACTCGTACCGGCCCAGTAGTAGTAATGAGCAATGAGACGTCAAATCACAATGCCGCACCTTCCCAGACGGATGAAGCAACCATTATTTCACACTTCGGTTCGCCATCGTCTCAAACCACATAGTATTGCTTCTGCCTCAAGAGGGACACGCGCATCGCCTTGGTACATCATGACACGTGGGACCGCATGACAGGCCATGCTCCCCCGCCGACCGCTCAGTAAAATCACCTCATTTTTACTATACTTCCTCCGTATCGGTTTATTACATGGCATGCACGTCGTTCTAGGTTAAGAATTTAAATGGCTATATATGTGATGAATATTACTCTAGCCTTTTAAAAAATGTATACTTTTGTACAGTAGTACTATAGATGGATTGCGCCATGGAGCAAAAATTGAAATTAAAAAAAAGGTGGTACATATAGAGAGCGCTCGTCGCCAAATTATGCATATAGTACTATTAAAAAAGCTAGTACATGCTTAATTGGGGTGCTAAATTCTATTAAAGAAATACTAGTAGTATGTACATACTGAAGAGTTAAAGTAATAAGAAGAAACATAACATAGTTCTGCTGGGGGCTCAGCACAACACACCCCTCAAATTAAACTAAGCACACCTGAAATTAAACTATGCAACTAATCCGGTAGACACTACATTAGAAGTTTAGAACCACCATGAGCAACGACACTGCCACCTTACTCGGAGTCCTCGTCCACGTCCTCGAATTCGTCCTTGTCCCTCTTCCTCTTGGCCGATACTTCTTTGCTTGAACCGCACACTTGGCTGTTGCTCTTCATCCAACCCTTGTAGATATTGAAACAAAGGTAGCCATCCATTGCAGCGTAGTGGATGTGGTCTATATCTAGTACATTCCGCTGCCATGCATGACAATGAAATGTGTAATGAGGTTTCTCCAGTTTACGGTACGAAGGATGAACCATGGCTCCTGCCAGGTTCAGCATTGAAGGCTGACGAGAGGGCACCAGCCGATTATTCTGGAGGTCGAAGGGGTTGCCTACAACGAGGCCTATCCGACCCAGGACTTCTTTGTCGTTCTTAAAGTCTACAGTAATGAATTTCACTATTTTGTCCTTGAGGAAGTTCTTAAAATCCTAGCACTCAACGTCGGCATGGCATATGTGGTAGACCAAGCAAACGTTATGTACGCAAACCTGGATCACGGCGGGCTTCTTCCTCTCTTCGTCCTTTAGATCCTTCTCTCATCCCAGGACAGTGGTGTACTCAACATCTAGCCCAGCGACCCACTCATCATCTGAGTTTTCAAACATGCGTCTGAAGCGAGAAAGGCATCCTTTCACCGTCGCGGAAGAACGGGTGTAGATGACGTCGAACTCATCGCCAGTGATGGTTCTAACCTTGTACTCACCGCCGATCGTGGAGATTTGGGACGCCATGGATTTGGGAGGAGGGTTAGGATTAGTGGAACTGCCGTAATGTGAATGGACGGGACGATTAGGAGCGACCCGCCGTAGTATTGAAGGACGTGCGGGGACGAGTAGGAGAGAACTGCCAGCATGCGAATGGCAGGGTAGTGGCTTTCCATTCTCCCATGATACGGGCTTCCGAGAGCCCCTGGATCTGAGATCGAACGGTTGCATGGCGTGATTCTAGACCTATGGGTGAATATCCTATCCTAGAGGGTTATTCTGCAAATTTTTAGCAACTTAGCATGCGACCGTTTGATCTCAGATCCAAGGGCTGCCAGCAGCCCGTATCATGGTCGCACCTACCACGACCGTCACGTCGCTCGCGCGGTCGCGCCCTTGGTAATTTAACACAGTGCATTAGGCTATCTGATGTTGGCATGTCATACATATTCATCACTTAGTCACTCATACTACAACAAGGTTGGCTATAAGGTTGGCTATAAGTGTATTTTTTTTACTCCTCTCTATCTCTTTCTTCGTACTCCCTCCGTCCCATAATATAAGAACGTTTTTGACACTAGCGTAGTGCCAAAAACATTCTTATATTATGGGACACAGGGAGTACTAGTATTTATTGCATTTGCCAAGGAGTGACCTCTTCCAATGAAATGGTGTTGCTAAGTTTGCTTCATTTAATTAGCTATAGACTCAAAATTGTCTTTTCACCTAGGTACACACACTTAGCACCGTTTCTTCCTTGGGTCACCAAACTAGTCTCTCTCTTCTTGATTAACTTGCCACATCAGACTTTATGCCTATGTGGCAAGCTTAAGCACCTGTAGGGGCAAGTAAAAGTAAGTACAATAGTGCGCTTTACATGGCATTTTTGCATATGTGGAGGAAAGAGAGGCAAGGAAAAAGTGGAGAAGTGGGCTCTCATGCAAGAGCCAGCCTCTACTACATGGTGGAGCATTGGGAGAGGCACCTGTATGGAGGTGGTCAGGAATCGGGAGACTCACGCCGGTCGTAGCGCCGCAGTTAAAATGATAATGGCAAGTCAAATCACGGGGCCCCACCTGTCCAGCAGTACCTCGCTGTCAAATCACACAGCCCAACGTTTGCAGCAGCCTACTCCCTCGTCTTCTCGCGTCTCTGTCGAACCGACTAGGCGGAACTGCCCCGCCTACCGCGCAGGAAAAGCCCTGCCCTCGACTTTTAAATACAACTACATCCACTTAAGAATCCAATGATATACTTTTTGTGACATAGTAACTCATATTTAGTTAGTCAAATGGATGACCTAGAACTACGTGCAGGCCCTATAAACCGAGAGGCCTAAAAATAAAAAAACCAAGACGGAGAGGGTAGTTCAGCACGTATCTTTTTAGATCAATATAGTCGAGATTCACCAAGGAGCAAAACCAAGTGGTAGGCTGCTCCTGTTGTGTTGGAGTAGCAACTCAAGCAGGGTCAGTCCGCACACGAAATGGCGACACACTTAACATGACCCCTTTGGCCAACATGTGGCTCATCCACCGTCTTGTTCCACGTGCGATGCACCAAATTACAGTTCGGAGCAGCGGTTTGAATTGGAGGCACCCCGGTCGTAGCGCCGCAGTAGTAGAAAATGAGCGATGAGGGGCCAAATCACAAAGCCCCACCTTTCCCGCATTAAGCTGGACGGACGAAGCAACCATCATTTCACTCTAGGGCGCAAGAGCATAAAGAAAAGAGAAAACAACGATGCGTGCGGCAGCTACCTAGGGCACCCTAGGGTAGGGGTCTCCACTACAGATCCTTTTTTTGAAAGCGCCTCCACTACAAATCGGCTTCTGCCTCGTCCTCTTAAAGAAAACTGATGATGAGTGCGGCGGTAGGGTTTGTAGGAGTACTACGGCGTGCGGGGCCACATCGTAGGAAACGGGTTCGAGTCGACGCCTTAAATATGTGTGGGCCGCTTGGTTTTATGGGAACGAGGCAGCATGTTGGGTTCGGGGACCAGTGGAGATATAGTACGTACAAAAAGTTGTGGACCTAGGTTCGACCGAAAGGCAATGATGCATGGGCCCTGCATTTTGATATACCCGGGGCCGCGTGAAATTTGCTACTCTACTCAAAACTAGCAAGGTACACATGTATTGATTGCATGAGATTTCGAAACCAAATTATGAATAAATACACACTATAGCATGTAAAGCTTTGAGTCATATATGCATGATGTAGATGTTCGTTTAGTTCTTATAGTTCATCTCATTCAAAATCAATTAGTTTTATAAAAATGTTAAGATTCATGGGGTTGTGCATTGTAAATCATAAAGTAAAAAACAAATAATGGCAATTCATTTAGAAAAAAATAATCAATTATGATACAGAAGATTCTAGAACAAAGGAGAAGTGCTTGTGTTTTGAGGTTTGTGCATTATGCTTGAGTTCAACCATGGAGTCTTCTAAATTGTACATGTGGCAGATCTGGTGGAATGTTGATGATATCCAACGGCCAGTAGTGCTCGGATTTGCCTATCTCTGCACTGTCGGGTTAGCTTCATCCAGCGACCATCTTTCAAAGTTATTGGCACACTATATAGTTCTTGTGCCATAGTTGCATGTTTTGGAAAAAAGCTACTAGTGGGTTGTACTATCTATTTAGGAATAGAAGATGTATACATGGAAGTTGTAGGGAAAGAGATGACATGGAGCATCTCAATTCCTATGAGTAGGGATTGGAAAAGAGATGTCATTTGGTTCACATCATAGGAACTTTTCTATTGAATCTAGAGATGACATGTATCTCAATTCCTATGAGGAGGGATTAGAAAAGAGATGTAATTTGGTTCATATCATAGGAACTTTTCTATTGAATATACGTTAATGTTTATTTTCCTTTGAAATTAAGGGAGTATAGGAATCCATTCATATGAACCAAGTGGCTCTAAAGCTATAGAAATGATATCATATTTAGTTCCTTTCAAATGTGGAGTATATGAATCTATTCCTATGAACCAATTGGCTCTAGAGGAAAAGATCCTATAAAAATCATATCATATAGAGTTCCTATGATATTCCTCGACACTAAAGGATGCTTGAAATTGCTGCGGGTGATACGATGGTCTTTCTTTGTAGACTCCTCACCCATCTTTATAGTTACCTCTCGAAGATGAATGAAATGATATATACATGGTATTCTACATGTGCAATTTGGTACACAGTAACTCGGTATAAGTTTGCGAGGTTCGAATTTTCAATAAAGCTATATGCACTGCATTTCGGAACGGAGGGAGCATACGGCAGTTGCTAACACTCACTTGGAAGATTTGTGTGTAGGAGGAGTGGCTGTTCTGTTAAATGACATGGCAAAACTGACACTGTCGGATGCCGATCTAACGGTTCTTACGGCGTTCGTCAGGAAAAGGCTTGTGGCGAACGTTTGTCGGATAATGATTTACAGACACATGCATTGCATTGATACGTGCCCCCCTCTCTCTCACGTACACGCACCCTCACGAGTCACGACTCTCCCGAGTCCTCTCGCAGACTCGCAGGTCGCACCCACCGTCTATCTGCAGGTAGACGTCACGCACATACGTGCTCTTCACACCCTACCCTCAGAACTTCTAAAAAACAAAAGATGGCGCGCACATTTTATTTTAGCTCACACATCACACACTTATACTATTACTCTTGCGGCGAATGTTCTTTGGCCATAGTATATTGTACTCTCACGAAGAGAAGCGGTGCACACACGCACTAGTTCTCTCACACCCACTCGCGGGTACACGTAGGAGCGCATTTTTTTGAAGCTGGTACAACAAAATCACTCCACTATATATAAAAGAAGGAGCCTTAGCGCTTGCTTTACTAGGGTTCCTCTCGTTCACTCTCTCATGCTCTCCAGATCTAAGCAACACATAGGTGGCCACACTCTCTCTCAGCTCACGGCTGGTCACAAATCCGGCCGGACAACCTCGGCCGGGGTAGGGGTGTAGGTGCATCGTTCATGCTGTCGTCGGCGGCGAGGGAGGAGACCAACGGCTGCCCGCGCGTCCCGATCGGCGGCCGTGTCGTTCTCTCCGAGAGAGCGCCGGCTCGGGAGGGCCTGCGACCCCTTCTTCCTCCCAACGGTATTGTGGCCAAGATGCGGCCTCCCGACGCCGTCTTTGCCACATGCCGACGACCCTCAGGTATATATTCCTTTGAAACCTGCCTTGCTCTACTACCCCAGCTCCCTTCGTGTGGATCCTTTTCTACTTCTGTCCGCTGTTCCAAAGCCACCTAGACTTCTACCATTATTAGAAGTAAAGCTAGTTCATACAGTCGACTCAAAGCGTTGGTTCAAACAGGGAAGAAAGTGGGAAAGCTGTAGCATGAATCTAGGACTTGGTTCTAAGAGGAAACGGGGGAAAGTAGTAATATCTGTCACCGTTTAAATAACCGTATTTCGTATTTGCGCAAACAGGGATGTCTGTCTCCATATCGTTTCGGGATGTCTGTCTCCGTATCGTTTCTATCCGCGCAATCAAAAGCACACACCTCAGTTTTAGTACAACTGCGCAAAATGAGATGGCTATCCCTCGTTGCCGTCGTCTAACCTCCCGTCTTCAAGGTATACCTACATTGGTAGTAACTAAGGTAGAATGACCAACGCAATCTAAAAGAAGCTGATTCGTACATTTTACTTCCTGATTGCAGTCCAGGGACGAGCGAAAACAATTGCATCCTAGTCCGGAATGCACTTTCTACCAGTTCATCCATGGACCGAGGACTAGCTGGCACGGCTGCACAGCGGTTTTTTGGACAGGTGCGCGGACAAGAGGCATTGTGGTCTGCTTATTTCTGCAAATAGCGGTGCTTAAATTTAGTGGAATGCACAAGCATTTCAACTGGTCAGTACACTGCATGGTTCAGTTCAGCATTCCAACTGAGACCACAATTATAATTGGTTATTCTGGAATGAGAGAACCTAACCCTGGATGGTGGCAACAAGAAAAAACCAGAGTGAACTCCAGGAAATTTAAGCCTGCCGGGAGGCCCTTTGCTCAGAGAAACCTTGCTTGTTTTTTCCTGATTTGTAAACCTTCTCACAACTTTGTCTTTTGCTGTGAACTAGTATATGTTTGTTATGTTCTATGAATCATTGAGATGTATAAAATTGCTTAACTTATGCTTTTCAAGTTTTTTATGAAGACGAGTTTAATGTGAGTGTTCCACATGAGCGCTGGACTAGCGTGTGAACTTTTGTAATTTATTACATGCGGCCTCAATTAACTGCATGAACCACTGTAACAAGATACATAGTTGCTTATATGTCAGACAGTAGATTGTTGATTGTTAGCTGGTCGATAGCCTAGTGTTGAAGCGAGCTGAGCCAATGTGCCGTGTTTTGCACAACTGCTTACAAGTGGGGTAGCACCAACAGTGTTTACAAGTACTTATGTATACGTCGGCGCATGGTTCTCAAACGAGTGCTCTATTCCATCAAAACACACACTGCTCGTATGATAAACCGTGACAACTTATGTCTTAACATGCCATATTCATGAAAAACTAGTGAGGACGCATTTGTTTCGGCAACAATTACGATGGTTCTCACATGATTCACGGGCACACAAAAGTAGCATCAGTTCCCATAGACGGATTCAAACAGAGTACTAGCCCTAGAGGGGTCGATAACAGGCAAGGTTCGGATAATTAGACACAATCCAAACTACTATTAAACACTAGCTGGGGCAACTATTTCATGCCTCGATCTAATTTGGGCTGGACACAAGACGGACCTTGCCATGAACATCATCGAGGACATCCCGCATCAGCTCAATCCTGTGAACCTTCATGAAGACAAACTTGTGGCCTTGCCATTGATAAACTTGTTTGTGGAGGCATGCCACATCATCTTCCTGCGTAAGCTTGACAAGAACAGTATGCCTCACAAACGAAGGAGTAGCTTTGAACTTCTTGTGCTTCAGTACACCCTGGACAACACGCCTGACAACAGTGAGGCTGGAATACAACTCTTCATAGGTATAACCGCAAATGGCTTCCAGGATCCAACAGCCTAAGAACTCTGTTTTCCCAGTGCGTATATTCAGGTCGTCCGCCTCATAGCGAGTGACATGTACAACCACACAATCCTTGTCTGCATCAGGGCTCTAATTGAAACAGAAACAAATTCTGAATTACTTTTCAGTATAAGAAACACAAGTTATTTAAACCACTATGTATAGCATGGCATCGAAGCTAATAAATTTTGCATTATTAATCACCACATACTTCCTTTTCTAAAAAAAATCACCACATACTTAGATGAGAAACCACAATCGAGATCGGCAAAGAAGGAAATCACCTTGGGCAGCTCAGTGGGGGGGGGCACATCCTCGAAGGGGGAAAACTGCTCCTGCAGTGCCACGGGGGCTGTAACCTCAAACGGGGCGTTGACCATCTCAGTAGTGGCCGTGAGCGTATCTGGGGTCGGCTCGGTGGTTGCCTCCATCTTCTCGGAGCTCTCTGTCTCGTGGGGATCAGCCTCCCGCGTCTGCTCCAATATCGGCAGATCTTTGCCTGGTTCTCCTTGGTCCATCATGAAACTGACGAATACTAGGAGACCACTAAAAGGAAAACACAATCGCAATGACAATGAAACAAAAAGAGAGTGAGGATCGGTTACTGCTTTGCAAAAGTTCTTTTTTTTTCTCTGAACGAAAATATACCAACATCACGGATCCGCTTACCTTCCCTTCGTTCGGAGAGAAGAACAGTGGCAGATCCGAGTGTTGCCTTTCTTGAAGACGGTGAGGGAGAAGGGGATTCAGCGAAGAGTGAAATGATGGTTGCTTCGTCCGTCAAACTTAGACTGCGGGGAGGTGGGGTTTTGTGATACGATGGCTCGTTACTGCCGTGCTACGACCGAGGTGACTCTCCGCCTGCATACTGCCTTCTAATTTGGTGGATGGCATTTGGGCCCGCGCGCTGCATGGCCCGCATGTCGGTGAACAAATGTATAACGGCATTCAGTAGAGGGAGACGTTCCAATGACCTAGGAGGAGGCAGAAGCGGTACAGTGTCTCCACTGTACTAGTAGTAATTGTTTTTCTGGGTAGCTGTAGAGTGTCTCCACTGTACTAGTAGTAATTGTTTCTCTGGGCCCAAGACAAAACAGCCCATCCACACTAGTAAATAGTAAAATCAATTCAAAAGCCCATATATTTACTGAATGAGAGGCGCTACCCACACCCAGCACACCGCCCCCCCCCAAACCTGGGTGCTCTTCTTCCTCCTCGCTCCCACCCACCTCACGTCAGCTCGCTCCACTCGTACCCCCAAATTCCTCACCTCACTCCTACAGAAAACCCCAGCTCCCCTTCTTCCTCACTCCTACAGAAAACCCCCAGCTCCCCTTCTTCTTCGCTCGCAGTACAACTAGGCTCGTCATTCGTTACTCTGCTCAAATCCGTGACCGCGACGCGACGCCCTCGAGGAAAATGGAGTCGGCTGACCCCAGCGCCAAGAAGATGAGGCTCCCGCTAGCGGCAACGCCTGTTGTAGATCCCGCACCCGTCAGCGCGGGGAGAAGCGGCGACCCCGCCCCCACCGGATCCCAGGAACCCGTAGAATCTCGGGTGGACCGCATCAGCGATCTCCCGGACGCCGTCCTTGGGGAGATCATCTCGCTTCTCCCCACCAAGGATTGCTGCCGCACCCAAGTCCTCTCAATTCGGTGGCGCCCTCTATGGCGCGTCGTGCCCCTTAATCTTGGCTGTCGTCAGCTATCTCTCTTCAATGATTTTGAAATCCCCAGAGCCATCATCTCCTCCCACCAGGGCGCCGTTCAAAGCCTCTGCATCCCGTCATGCCACCTGAGCAAGCATACCATGCCCTGCACGGTGGACGCCTGGCTGAAATCCCCTGAATTCACAGAACTACAGCTGCTTGAGTTCTACTATTCCCCTGGAAATCACATACCACATACCGAACGCCATGAACTTGTGCCCTCAGCACCGATGTCCATCTCGCAGTTTTCGTCCTCTCTCCACACTGCCACCTTTGCGCTGTGCTACCTACCAGACAATCTGGTACTAAACCTTCGACTCCCATTTCTCAAGAAACTTTCACTTGTACGGGTTCGTATATCGGAGGCCTCATTGCATAGCATCATCCACTCCAGTTGCCCTGCGCTTGAGTGCTTGGTGCTTGTTTTCACAGTTAGAATCGGTTGTCTCCAAATAAAGTCGCCTAACCTTGTAAGAATTGGAATTTCTTTTGACAGAAGGCAGCTCATCATCCAAGATGCCCCTTCACTTCAAAGGTTGATCCTTGATTCTAGTTATTCACCGTTGTAAATAACCGTCCTCTTTGCGCCTAAACTGGAGACCTTGGGTGTAATACATGATCTCTGTGGTCATTTCAATATGGTGTTTGGCTCCACAGTTCTTCAGGTACTTTATATTATCATCTACACTTGTAACCATAAGCTGCATTTTAAATTTCTGCGCATAATTTATATATCATCTTGGAGTACACATTTTGTACTAATATTATGTTCTATGCTCAATGAAGAGTTTCTCCATGGATGGCCTATCAATGGTGCTGGATTCTGTCAAGATCTTATATATCCAAATGAATAGTTTTGATCTAAACAAGATTATTGGCTTGCTGCAATGCTTTCCATGTCTGGAGAAGTTGTATATAAAGGTGATAATTTCACGCACATTGGAAGCCCGCATATAGTGTACTAGAATTAACCGTTCAGCTGTTGCTCTTTCGACACTCTTGTATTAGACCATAATTGTTTTCAATCTTCATGTCTATTTAGGCAACAGGACGGGGTAAGAAAGTTATAACCAATCGGTGGATTCGTAAGCATCGGGATTTTCTCACTTCCCATGAGATTCGATTGAAGACAATAACGCTAGAACGATATGTAGCCAACCGTGCAAACACAAGATTTGTCATATTCTTCCTGCTGAATGCGAGGTTACTATTGTCCATCAGCCTTAAGTTCATCAGCAGCATGGTTTTGACGGATGGGTATGTCGAAGAGCAAAAAAAGGAGGTTCAGGTGGGCAAAAGAGCTTCTGAACGTGCCGGGCTTCTATTTACAACATATTGTGGTCATAATCCAGTAAATTTTATGACCCAGGATGTTCATTCTATGGACCTGACCGATCCATTTGGCTGTGACTGCCGAAAACAGTGCTAGAGTTAGATGTTGTTGCCCTTTTCAATCTGGTTTTTTTGTAAACCCGATGAACAATTAACCCTCGTGCTTTTGTACAGTTTGTAAGCTGGAGTTAGATGTTCCTGCCCTTTTCAACTCGACTGTGACTGTCATATTTTGTTTGAAACAAGGCAAATGGCTTTCCATTCATTTAATTTAGAGTGAAATATTGTAACAAATCCCACCCAAGGGAAATAAAATCACTCTCGCCGGCTGCTTGAGCTCACTGTGCATTATAGAAGCCAAGTGATTAGCCCCCACCAGCACCCACAAACTTATCTCGAACTAGCACATCAAATGGGCTGTAAATTTTCATAGGAAAGACTGCATGACCGTGACAGATTTGGATTCTGACATTTGGGACCCGCGAGGAAATAGCCTATCCAAGGTGGTGTCGACTTACTAGCCAGTCAACAAACGATTCTGCCTACCAGCCGTTGGATTAACATCCAACATCTGTCGTGTATCTTCTATCTCTTGTCTTCTTCTTCCTCCAGCCGCCCAAACCAAACCACCCCGTCGGCTCCGCCTGCTCCCGCCTCCCATGGCTGGCTGCGCCTCCGCCGCCCTACCGTACGTACCTTCCAACGTTGGCCAGTCCCTCCCTCTATTCCCCCACATGTCATGTTATTCTCCGGCGACGTCAGCCCCAACACGCACCCGCGCCCGAACCAGTCAACCCTCGTACTCCCCTCCGCCTGCGACTGGACCGGCGCATCTTCAACGGCTCCTGTTCGTTCCGTCCGAGGCCTCGCCGTCGTCCTCCGCCTTGCGGCCTTGGTTCTCTCGCCGTGCGCGATGCGCCGCCCTCTTGCGTTGTCAACATCGTCAACAACCGAGAGGAACAAGGAGATGATTGTACGTGGAGAGGATGACAGTAGGGACCCACCAGAGTCATGGCAGTGCGCAAGCAAGTGCCTCTATAGTACAAGCCCAAAAATATGGTTCCTCCTAATGGTTGGACATCTGGGGCTCACGCCATTGTCAACGTAGTCAATAAACAAGAGAATTACACTACGAGCGGCTGACACCAGGAACCAGCAAGTCGCGCAGTTTTTTTTGAGGAACAAGCAGTTGTTATTTATACTAGTTTTAGCGATGGATCAGGGTCACAACGGGGCTGTGCGGGGGCTGTGGCTCGTCTAGCCAGGGTTTTATTTATGTTTACCACATCATGAGCCCAATTGTATTTTTTTCTTGCTGAAAATGGCTAGCCCAGTTCTATTTTTTTTAACAAATACCCAAACAAGGCCTACTTGCTTTATCGGCCCTGCTGGGCTGCAAATCTTTCAAGACGAGGAGAGTTTCATTCGGTTTGCCCAGAAATGAGCTGTACATTTTTAAAACACATCAAACCGGGAATTAGTTTCAAATTTTTTTCACTACAAGATCTTAAATTCCATTGATTTTTATGCGTGGACAATTATTTGGATTTTATATTTATATAAATTATTTTTCAAAATAGTTTGAATGTGAATCGATATTTCTGGATTAAAAATAGTTGACCGCACCGAAATATGCAAAATTTCGTATACTTTTTAACCGTGGCCACAATATGGGGTGTAATGCTACCAAAAATAAGATGGGCTCCAAAAAAATTCTTAAGAATTAGCAAATGGGCTGTACATTATTAGAAGTAATGGCAGATGGGTTGTATGTTGTTTTCCATAGATTTGAGGCTGACTTGTGCGCCTACTACAGGTTGACGCGTATGCTTTCATAAAAAAAAGGTTGACGCACACGCAACGCCCTGTCAACTTAGTCAACACACGAGAGCAGTGACTGTTGGATGTCCATCCAACGGCTGTCGTGCTTCTTCAATCTCTGCTCTTCATGCTCCAGCCGCTCAAACAAGCACCGGCGGGACTGCCTGCTCCCTCCTCCCGCGGCCGGCTATGCTGCCGCGCAGGCCTCGCGGCCCCACCGTACTCCCATCGTTGGCCTAGCCATCCCTCTACTCACCCACACATGCTGTTATTCTCCGGCGACGGCAGACGAACCAGTAAACCCTCGTACTCCTCCACGTGGGAAACAACTGCCGAGTATTCCCTGGCTCCGTGTCGTTCCCTTCCTAGGCCTCACCGTCGTCCACCGCCCTGGTGCTCTCGGCGCGGCCTAGTCAACGTGGTCAATGAACGACATCCATCGGAAGTGGACTGTACGTGGAGAGGCTGACAGCTGGGTCCACGGCCGCACGCAAGGAAATGCCTCCTTATTACGCGTAAAATAATGATTCCTCCACTTGACAGCTAGGACCCACAGGAAGGGCCTCTGTATTTCGTGAAAAAACGTTCCCCCCGCTGACAGGTCGGACCCACCAGCTATATCTTCGCACGCAAGGAAGTGCCTCCTTATTACGCCCAAAAAAATGAATACCCCCTGCTAGCTGGGACCCACCATATTGTTGGGCTAACTTGTGGGCCTACTAAGTTGATGGGGACGGAGGGCTTTGTCAACTTAGTCAATACTCCAGTGACCGTATGATGTCCATCCAACAGCCATAGTGCTTCTTCAACCTCTGGTCTTCTTGCTCCAGCTGCCCAAAGCAGCGCCGGTTGTGCCGCCTGCTCCTGCCTCTCGTGGCCGGCTGTGCTACCGCGGAGGCCTCACCACCCCCATACTACTCCCACCACTGGCCAAGCCATCCCTCCACTCACCCACACCCCCTGTTATTCTGCGGCGATGGCAGCCTCACACCGCAGCCGAACCAGTGAACGTTCGTACTCCTCTCTGCGTGGGCATCCACTGCCGCGTCTTGCTCGGCTCCACGTCGTCTCCTTCCTAGGCCTCGCTGTCGTCCACCGCCGTGGTGCTCTCGGCGCGGCATGGTCAATGTGGTCAACGACCGACTTCCATCGGAAGAGTACTGTACGTGGAGAGGCTGACAGCTGGGTCCACGGCAGCCGCAAGGAAGTGCCTCCTTATTACGCAGAAAATAATTATTCCTCCACCTGACAGCGGGGACCACCGGACGGGCCACCAGTATTTTGCAAAAAAAATCGTTTCCCCCTGACTGCTAGGACCCACCGGACGGGCCACCAGTATTTTGCAAAAAAAATCGTTTCCCCCTGACTGCTAGGACCCACCGGACGGGCCACCGTATTTCGCGAAAAAACGTTCCCCCCGCTGTCAGCTCGGACCCACCAGAAGTGCCTCCTTATTACGCACAAAAAAATGAATACTCCCCCGGCTAGCTGGGACCCACCTTGGTGGGAGGCTGACTTGTGGGCCTACTAAGTTGACGGGGACGAAGGGCTTTGTCAAGTTAGTCAATATGAACGATTCTAGCTCCAGTGACCGTACGATATCCATCCAACGGCCGTAGTGCTTCTTCAACCTCTGGTCTTCTTGCTCCAGCCACCCAAAGCAGCGCCGGTCGTGCCGCATGCTCCTGCCTCCCGTGGCCGGCTGTGCTGCCGCAGAGGCCTCAGCGCCCCCTACTATTCCCACCGCTGGCCAGGCCCTGCGATGACGGCAGCCTCACACCACAGCCGAACCAGTGAACCCTCGTACTCCTCTCCGTACGGGCTTCCACTGCCGCGTCTTCCCCGGCTCCGCGTCGTCCCCTTCCTAGGCCTCGCCGTCGTCCACCGCCGTGGTGCTCTCCGCGCGGCGTGGTCAACGTGGTCAAGGAACGACTTCCATCGGAAGAGTACTGTACGTGGAGAGGCTGACAGCTGGGTCCATGGCCACAGCCTAGTTTTTTTGTGATTTGCCGAGTAAGTCGCTTTGTCAGGCCTGTTGGGCTGCAAATCTTTCAAGACGAGGAGAGCTTTCATTCGGCTAGCCGAGAAAATGGCCCATCAGTAATGAGAAATGGGCTGTACATTTTTAAAACACATCAAACCGGCAATTAGTTTTAATTATCTTTTTTCATTTCAGGATTTTAAATTACATTAATTTTTATGCGTGGAGAATTTGTTGGATTTTATATTGATATACATTTATTTAAAAATCAGTTTGAATGTGAGTCGAAATTTCGGGATTAAAAACAGTTCGGACCGCGCCGAAATATGCAAAATTTCGTATAATTTTTTAACCGTGGCCACAATATGGGCTGTAATGCTAACAAAAATAATATGGGCTCCAAAAAAAACTTAAGAATTAGCAAATGGGCTGTAAATTATTAGAAATAATGGCAAATGGGCTGTATGCTGTTTTCCACAGATTTGAGGCTTTCCTAAAAAAAGGTTGACGCACAAGCACAGACTGTTGGATGTCCATCCAACGGCCATCGTGCTTCTTCAATCTCTGCTCTTCCTGCTCCAGCCGCTCAAACAAGCGCCGGTGAGACTACCTGCTCCCTCCTCCCCGCGGCCGGCTGTGCTGCCGCGCAGGCCTCACCACCCCACTGTACTCCCATTGCTGGCCTAGCCATCCCTCTACTCACCCACACCTGCTGTTATTCTCCAGCGACGGCAGACGAACCAGTAAACCCTCGTACAGTCGTACTCCCCTCTGCGTGGGAAACAACTGCCGAGTCTTCCCTGCCTCCGTGTCGTCCCCTTCCTAGGCCTCGCCGTCGTCCACCGCCGTGGTGCTCTCGGCGCGGCGTGGTCAATGTGGTCAATTACCGACTTCCATTGGAAGAGTACTATGCGTGGAGACGCTGACAGCTGGGTCCACGGCCGCAGCAAGGAAGTGCCTCCTTATTACACGCAAAATAATTATTCATCCACCTGACAGCGGGGACCCACCGGACGTGCCACCATATTTCACAAAAAAACGTTTCCCCCCTGACAGCTGGGACCCACCAGCTACACCTTCGCACGCAAGGAAGTGCGTCCGCGCAAAAAAAACGATTCGCCCCCTGACTGCTGGGACCCACCAGCTACATCTTCGCACGCAAGGAAGTGCCTGACAGTTGGGACCCACCTGCTCGAAGCGTACGTAGCGTTGTCATTCTGGTCGCGAACGTGTACGTGCATATATACCGGTGGATGTAGAGGCGCGCACGTAGCATGTACATGTACGTACAGCGGCCAGGGTGCAAGAAAGAAAATACGGCCACGTATGTGTACATACGGGCGGGGTCTCGAACGCCTACTCGTGCATACGTACGGCGAGGGCTTGTTGACATGGCTGGGTCGGAATGGAGAAACAGCGTCGTCGTCGTGTTCATGGGGAGGCAACGGAATGCGTCGTGTTCATCGGGAGGCAACGGAACGCGTGGGAGCCAACCGGCTGGGTCGGAACGGAATGTGTGGTCGTGTTCATCGGGAGGGCTTGGACGGAACAGGCGATGGAAACGAGGCCTGGCGTACTGCAGAACGGAGGAAACGGCCTTGTGTTCGACCGGCCACGTTCGAAACGATATCCTATACATCGGGAGGGGTGTGGCGTACCGCAAAATGGACGAAACGGACCTCCTACGGTCGAAACGGGGGTCCTGTTGATCGGGAGGGGTGTGGCGTAT
>NC_057805.1:360325025-360331687 GCF_018294505.1 Triticum aestivum
CAGAGGCAGCATCGATCGGCTTCAGTTAGCAGCAGTAGCGAAGGAATCGCTCGATCGGGTTCAGTAAACAGCCATCGATCGATCGCCTGGGTTCAGTATCGCGTAGCCTGCAGTGCAATCGCTCGGGTTCAGTTAGAGCCCAACGCCTCGCTCGGGTTCAGTTAGAGCCAATGCCTCGCACACACGCGCGTACGTGTACGAGAGAAACACGCATCGCTCGGCCCCCGACCTCCCACCGTAACCGGGAACTCCCCGAAATTTTCCTCGCCCTCGCTTCTACCACGGTTTTTCCATCATGGACAGCCCAAAGAATGTCATGCAGCTGCGTCTCCGGCCTGCCCAGGATGAAAAACCAGTTTTCTGTCATGATTTTTTGTCATAGAAGTAGGAGCCCACCACATCTATGATGATACCGGGTTTTGTTACAATTATGATCATAGAAGTGCCATATGTATGATAGAAAAAAAATTCGTTCGGCCCAAAATGTCACAGATGTGTCTTTTTTTGTAGTGCTTCCCCCGCGGCGACGGCGGTGATGGCGGTGGTGATCCGTCACGCGTCCATGACGAGTATCGCCCCGAGCCCCTATCTTCGCAGCAGAGGGAAGAGCTTCGTTGACGTAACATGGATGCACTTCACACTCCTATCGTCGGAGAAACCCCCGAGGCCCAGGCCTTGGAGGAAGCGCGCCTGGCCAACTTGGCTGAGCGCACTCGACTGGAGAACCTCCAGCACGCACTCGACGAGCGTGCTCGGCAGCGGATTCCTGAGCCCAGTCGACGATAGCTTTTTCGCCTCCAACTCAGGTATATCGAACTCCGATTCAGAATCTCACAGCTACAACCTGGATAGTAGAGTCGATTCAGCCTTCCCAGTCAGAAGCTGGCAGAGGTTTGATGCAGATCAGGGCTTTACTCCGGGAAGCGGGAGAACAAAATACAGCAGTATCACAGTCATGGAATAGGATCCATAGCAGATCCGTTGTAGCAGACACAGTCCAGTCGGCTCACAGCCCGAGATCGCCCCCGAGGCGTGAGGGACGTGGAGATCAGCGAGATCAGTACAGAAACCCTGAGTAGTATGATCACCAACTCGACCACGATGATCGTCATCGAGTGCCCACGCCTCCCCCAAGGAGTGGGTCATACGTGCCTCGGCAGCGCGATGACAGACGCCCTCACAGTGGTGGGCGAAGGATTCGAGTCGACCCCCGGGAGCCAGGCTTTGATGCGAGATCTATTCTCGTTCAAGGTCAGGTTGACAGGAACAGAGCGCACAGAGAAGGCCATGACAAAGATTACCCGACTGGCAGGAGAGTGCATGTTTCAGGTCCCGAGTGTTTCAGCAGAGCCATCAGAGCTGCAGTGATTCCTCCCAAGTTCAGGTTGGCGACTGGAGTCAGCAAGTTCACTGGTGACTCCAAGCCTGACACTTGGCTTGAGGACTACCGAGTGACCGTTCAGATTGGTGGCGGCAATGATGAAGTGGCCATGAAGCACCTTCCTTTGATGTTGGAGGGCTCGGCCAGAGCGTGGTTGAATCAGTTGGCGCCAGGCGGCATTTATAGTTGGGAGGAACTCACCCGAGTGTTTGTTAGGACCTTTGAAGGTACATGCAAACGACCAGCAGGGCTGACAGAGTTGCAGTCTTGTGTGCAGAAACCAAATGAAACCTTGAGAGATTATATCCAGAGGTGGATCACGTTGCACCACACGGTGGAGAACGTGTCAGATCACCAAGCAGTTTGTGCCTTCAAGGAAGGTGTCAAGTATCGAGAATTGAATCTGAAGTTCGGTCAGACTGGAGACATGTCTCTGAGTCGGATGATGGAAATTTCCACCAAGTATGCTAACGGTGAACAGGAGGATCGGCTCCGGAGTGGCAAGCACAAAACAGTCGCCCATGAAACCGGATGAGGGAACTCTAGTCGGAAGCAGAAGCGCAAAGCCGAGCCAGCTGCTCCTGGTGAAGCCTTAGCCGTGACTCAAGGAAAGTTCAAGGGGAAGCCCAAAGGGTCGTGGAATCCCAAGAAAGTGAAAGATCAAGATGGAAATGATGTGTTGGATTTACCTTGTCACATCCATACCAAGAAAGATGAGGAGGGTAACCTGATTTACCCCAAACACATCACTCGACAATGCCGGCTCCTGATTCAACAGTTCCGAGAGAAACAGCCCAAGGAGAAGAGAAAGGAGTCGGACAAGGGTGAAGATAAAGAAGAAGATGATGATGGTTTTCCCAACGTCAATTCCACTCTGATGATTTTTGCTGATGTTGAAAGCAAAAGTCGATTGAAAGATATAAACAGAGAGGTGAATATGGTTGCTCCGACGACACCCAGTTATCTGAAGTGGTCCCAGACTGCCATCATGTTCGACCAGTCTGACCACCCAGCGCGTATCGCCACCCCTGGGAGGCAAGTGCTGGTGGTCGACCCAGTTGTCGAAGGCACTCGACTGACTAAAGTGCTGATGGATGGTGGTAGTGGCCTAAATATCCTGTATGCGGAGACTTTGAAGGGAATGGGCATTCCGATGTCCAAGCTCAGTGAAAGCAATATGAGTTTCCATGGCGTCATACCTGGCAAGAAGGCTGAATCACTTGGCCAGATCGCCCTTGACGTGGTTTTCGGTGATTCCAAAAATTACCGAAAGGAAAAGTTGACGTTGGAAGTCGTGGATTTCCATAGTGCTTATCATGCTATTCTGGGTAGGCCTGCTTATGCACGTTTTATGGCTCGACCATGTTATGTGTACCTCAAACTGAAGATGCCTGGTCCCAGAGGAGTGATCACTATCACTGGCAATCGGCAGAAGGCGGAAGAGTGCTTCCAGAAGGGCTCAAAGATCGCCGATGCACAAATGGCAATAGTAGAATTGCAGGAGTATCAGAAAAATGCAGATCCAAGTGATTTGCTACGAGCCAAGAAGCCTGCCACAGACTCTGCATTTCAGTCGTCTGGTGAAACGAAGCCGATTAATATTCACCCGACCGATCCCAATGCTGCTCCGACTCACATTTCGACAACACTTGACTCCAAATAGGAAGAAGCGCTCATCCAGTTCCTCCGTGAGAACTGGAACATCTTCGCATGGAAACCTTCTGACATGTCGGGTGTTCCCAGGGGGCTGGCTGAGCACCGTTTGCGAGTCGACCCAAAAGTGAAAACAGTCAAGGAACATCTTCAACGGTCCGCCGTACAGAAGAGAAAAGCAATTGGTGAAGAAGTAGCTCGGCTCTTGGCAGCTGAGTTCATCCGAGAGATTTACCACTCCGAGTGGCTCGCCAATGTTGTCATGGTCCCCAAGAAGGACGACTCACTTCGCATGTGCATTGAATTCAAGCATATCAATCGGGCCTGCCCAAAAGACCATTTTCCTCTCCCCGGATCGACCAAATAGTCGACTCGACTGCGGGGTGTGAGAGATTGTCTTTTCTAGACGCCTATTCCGGGTACCATCAGATCCGACTGTATGGGCCTGACGAGATTAAAACAGCTTTCATAACCCCATTCGGATGCTTCTGTTATGTCACCATGCCATTCGGCCTGAAGAATGCCGGAGCCACGTTCATGAGGATGATTCAGAAGTGTTTGCTCACTCAAATCAGTCGGAACATGGAAGCGTACATGGATGACATTGTGGTCAAGTCACGTAAGGGTTTCGACCTACTGGCTGACCTTGCTAAAACCTTTGCCAACCTTAGAAGATATGATATTAAGCTTAATCCATCAAAGTGCACATTTGGAGTTCCTGGCGGAAAATTACTCGGTTTCCTTGTTTCCGAACGAGGGATTGACGCTAACCCAGAGAAAGTTGGTGCCATCCTCCGAATGAAACGCCCTGTGCGTGTGCATGATGTTCAGAAGCTTACTGGTTGTTTGGCCGCCTTGAGTCGATTCATCTCTCGCCTCGGTGAAAAGGCATTGCCTCTTTACCGACTGATGAAAAAGTCTGACAAGTTCGAGTGGACTCCTGAAGCTGGCGCAGCATTTGCAGAGCTCAAAGCCCTGCTTTCCACCCATCCGGTGCTCGCTGCCCCAATCAGCAAAGAACCTTTACTGCTTTCTATTGCAACGACTTGACAAGTTGTCAGTACAGTACTCACGGTCGAGCGATAAGAAGAAGGGAAAGCTTATAAAGTTCAGCGCCCGGTGTACTATGTTTCTGAAGTCCTGACTCCATCCAAGCAAAGATATCCACATTATCAGAAGCTTGTCTATGGTATTTATATGACCACGAAGAAGGTTGCACACTATTTCTCTGACCACTCCATTACAGTCTTCAGCGACGCTCCATTATCAGAGATTTTGAACAACAGAGATGCAACTGGTCGAGTGGCAAAGTGGGCGATTGAACTCCTCCCCTTGGATATCAAGTTTGAGGCAAAGAAAGCTATCATGTCCCAAGCAATAGCTGATTTCCTTGCCGAGTGGATCGAACAGCAGCTGCCGACTCAAGTCCACTCGAAGCACTGGACCTTGTTCTTTGATGGCTCCAAGATGCTGAATGGTTCCGGTGCTGGGGTGGTGCTGGTATCCCCCCGAGGAGACAAGCTCAGATATGTTCTCCAGATTCACTTTGATTCCTCCAATAACAAAGCTGAATATGAAACACTCTTATATGGGTTACGTATGGCCATTTCACTCGGCGTCCGTCGCCTCATGGTCTACGGTGACTCAAATTTGGTAGTCAATCAAGTGATGAAGGAGTGGGACGTCAGAAGCCCAGCTATGACTGGTTACTGTAATGCAGTGAGGAAGTTGGAAAAGAAGTTTGAGGGGTTAGAGCTCCATCATATACCCCGACTGAAAAATCAAGCAGCCGATGATTTGGCAAAAATAGGTTCCAAGAGGGAAGCTATTCCCAGCAATGTGTTTTTGGATAATATTCATACACCTTCAGTTCAAGAAGATCCTTTCACTGAAGAGCCCCCGCAGCCTAAAAGTGCCACAGATCCGACTGAAGTCGAAGTCCCAGCCGTGGTCGACTTGGTTATGGAGTTTCTGGTCATAACTCCCGACTGGACAGTGCCATACATTGCATATATCATTAGGAAGGAACTCCCAGAGGATGAAGAGGAGGCCCGACAGATCGTCCGACGATCCAAAGCCTTTACTGTGATAAGAGGGCAGCTGTTCAGAGAAAGTGTAACTGGAGTCTGCCAGAAATGCATAACACCAGAAGAAGGTCGAGTGATCCTCAACGACATCCCACTCGGGGACCTGTGGCCACCATGCGTCCTCTCGGACCATCGTGGCCAAAGCATACCGAGCTGGATTTTATTGGCCACGAGCAAATGAAATGGTGAAAGATGTAGTCGACAAATGTGAAGGCTGCCAGTTTTACTCCAACATGTCCCACAAGCCTGCATCAGCCCTGAAGACCATTCCACTCGTCTGGCCTTTTGCTGTTTGGGGGTTAGATATGATTGGACCCCTGAGGACTGGTAGGAGCGGCTTCACTCATGTGCTTGTAGCAGTCGACAAGTTTACAAAATGGATTGAAGCCAAGCCTATCAAGAATCTTGAAGCCAGTACTGCCGTCAGCTTCATCAGAGAGTTGCCATTCAGATATGGAGTTCCGCACAGCATCATCAGTGACAACGGGTCAAACTTCGATTCTGGTGAGTTCAGAGCCTTATGTGCATCCCAAGGCACTCGAGTCGACTATGCTTCAGTCGCCCACCCTCAGTCGAATGGACAAGCGGAAAGAGCAAATGGTTTGATTCTCAAAGGACTGAAACCCCGATTGATGCGTGATCTCAAGCATGCAGCGGGTGCCTGGGTCGATGAACTTCCATCGGTTCTTTGGGGATTAAGGACAACTCCTAATCGGTCGACTGGCCGAACTCCATTCTTCCTGGTCTATGGAGCTGAAGCTGTTCTGCCGAGTGACTTGCTTCACAATGCACCCCGAGTTGAGCTTTTCTCTGAAGAAGAAGTAGAACAGGCCCGGCAGGATGCAGTTGATCTCCTAGAAGAGGAAAGAGAGATGGCTTTAATCGGTCGACCATTTATCAGCAAGACTTGCGGCGATTCCACACCAGAAACGTGAGAGGTCGAGCATTTCAAGAGGGAGACTTGGTTCTTCGAGTGGATCAGCAGAAACCACACAACCTCGCCCCTGCTTGGGAAGGTCCCTTCATCATCACCAGAGTGCTCCACAATGGGGCATACCATATTTACAATGTCGAACACCAGAAAGACGAGCCACGGGCATGGAATGCGGAGCTTCTCCGCCCCTTTTATACTTAAGCACTCATTCTGTTGAGATCTAATAAGAAATACCTTTGTAGTTTGTTTATCAGAGACAAGAGTTTTACAGTCTTCTAAAATTGATTGTCACTGCTTATACTTGTGTCTGAAATCCCCCAGTGGGTGACTTAGCCGCGAATCCATTTCGCCTAAGTATAAGAAATCCTACCGAGTGGTGAGCAAGCCTCTCACTCGGGGGCTTAGCCGCGAATCCGTTTCGCCTAAGTATAAGAAATCCTACCGAGTGGTGAGCAAGCCTCTCACTCGGGGGCTTAGCCGCGAATCCGTTTCGCCTAAGTATAAGAAATCCTACCGAGTGGTGAGCAAGCCTCTCACTCGGGGGCTTAGCTGCAGTCCAGTACTTGCCTAAGTTTGAAAAATCCTACCGAGTGGTGAGCAAGCCTCT
>NC_057805.1:360332169-360332455 GCF_018294505.1 Triticum aestivum
CCTAAGTTTGAAAAATCCTACCGAGTGATGAGCAAGCCTCTCACTCGAGGGTTTAGCCGCGAATCCGTTTCGCCTAAGTTTGAAAAATCCTACCGAGTGGTGAGCAACCCTCCCACTCGGGGGCTTAGCTGCAGTCCAGTACTCGCCTAAGTTTGAAAAATCCTACCGAGTGGTGAGCAACCCTCCCACTCGGGGGCTTAGCTGCAGTCCATTACTCGCCTAAGTTTGAAAAATCCTACCGAGTGGTGAGCAACCCTCCCACTCCGGGGCTTAGCTGCAGTCCAGT
>NC_057805.1:360332601-360361644 GCF_018294505.1 Triticum aestivum
ACCCTCCCACTCGGGGGCTTAGCTGCAGTCCAGTACTCGCCTAAGTTTGAAAATTCCTACCGAGTAGTGAGCAACCCTCCCACTCGGGGGCTTAGCTGCAGTCTAGTACTCGCCTAAGTTTGAAAAATCCTACCGAGTGGTGAGCAACCCTCCCACTCGGGGGCTTAACTGCAGTGGAGTACTCGCCTAAGTTTGAAAAAATCCTACCGAGTGGTGAGCAACCCTTCCACTTGGGGGCTCAGCTGGAGTCCAGTACTCGCCTAAGTTTGAAACACATCTCTGTCCGCAAGGACGATGAGGTGCAGGTCGACTGCAACCTTCTCTTCGGAGCTGCGCCACAATTATAATGTGCGCTCCATCCCTATCCGCAAGGACGACGAGGTGTAGGTCGACTGCAACCTTCTCTTCGGAGCTGCGCCACAAGTATAACGTGCGCTCCGTCCCTATCTGCAAGGACGACAAGGTGCAGGTCGACTGCAACCTTCTCTTCGGAGCTGCACCACAAGTATAACATGCGCTCCATCCCTATCCGCAAGGACGACGAGGTGCAGGTCGACTGCAACCTTCTCTTCGTAGCTGCGCCACAAGTATAACGTGCACTCCATCCCTATCCGCAAGGACGACGAGGTGCAGGTCGACTGCAACCTTCTCTTCGGAGCTGCGCCACAAGTATAACGTGCGCTCCATCCCCATCCGTAAGGACGACGAGGTGCGGGTCGACTGCCTCCTCCTCAGAGCTGCATTTCAAGCACAAAGATTATTCCGAATGAAGAACAAGATTCACTCGACGGCAAACACGAGCATATTCAGAGATAAACCAAGTTCAGATAAATCCTAAAAGTTCCGGACCACGGATTAAAGTACTCGGGCTTCAAACCCGAAGGAGTTTAATGATTACAAAATCACTCGGCATTCCGAGGCAAATTTAAAGTGAGGCATAATGTTTGTTCATTCCGCAGGAGGTGGGCTAGCAGGATCAACGAACTCGTCCAGGTCAATTCTGTCAGCAATCCGAGTGGCAGCAGCGATGAAAGTCTCCAGAAGGATTGGAAGTCGTGCCTTTTGGTATTGGCGACCTTGATTGCTGCTAGCTTGTCTTCTCGCGCCTCCTTGAAGTGGACGCGTACCAGGGACAGAGCCACATCAGCGCCGCACCGAGCCGAAGACTTCTTCCATTCTTGCACACGACTGGGGATCTCATTAAGTCGAGTCATCAAAGACTTGAGGCCATTCGGAAGAATCGCCCTTGGCTAGAGTGCTGCGTCGATCCTTGACACCGCAACCTTCAAGCGAGCAAGATAGTCGACGACACCAGCAATGCGGGATTCCAGTCGGAGCACGTTCATGGCAGCTTCATCCTTCACTGGAGAGTTGATGGGATCCAAGCTTGTCTCAACACGCCCATTCTCTTCTTCAAAGTTCTGACAAAATTCTGCATGCACAATTCAAAGACGAGTCAACGGTTGTACATCGAGTCGACAGCAACAAGTCAGTTGGAGGGAAGAAAATACCTTCAAGCATGACGAACAGCTTCTTGGCAAGATCTCCCAGATAATTATCCAAGTCATTCCTCTTGCGGGTGATTTCTTCAATCTTGTCGTTCAAGGATATCTTGTCCTTCTTCAGAGGAGTCACCTCCCTATTGGCTTCATTCAAGGCAGTCTTCAGCTTGGTATTCTCTTCCTCTAGTTTGCCGACTGAAGCCAGCTTCTGGTCAGCGAGTGCAGTTTTCTCGTCAGCTGTTTTCCGTGCAGCTGCAAGGTCCAGATCCTTCTTCGCCAGAGCTTGGTTCATTTTTTCTGAAAGAAATGACGATAGGCTCAGAAAAAACAAATACCACCTGGATCAGAAACAAAACAGTTGAACAAATTCCTCTTACCAGCAGCTTCATCCTGGGCCTTCTGCAAGTCCTTCTTGGCCAGCTCCAGATCGAGATTCAGCTGAATCTGCTTCTGCTCTAGGTCAGCAAAACGAGCTTCAAGGTCACAAGATTTCTGCATCAAAGGACAGTCAGTCAGCGGGTGAAAGGATCGAAATTCAACAAGCTCTAAGACTACTACCGAATCAAACATCCAACAGTAGTCTCGGGGACTACACCTAGTGGGTGCAATCAGCGTGCCCCCACCGGTTCAGTTTCCACTCGACGTGGTCCGTCCAGGATGAGTGAGAAAATTTCAGTTCTCAGACCATAACCGACTACCAGCAGCCGACTATGGTCTCGGGGACTACACCCAGTGGGTGCACTCAGCGTGCCCCCACTGGTTCGAAGACTCAGTCAACACACGTTTAGTCGACCCAAGAAGCAAGACTATTCGCAGCAAATTCAAACACCCAGTGGGTGTACAAACACAAAAGCAGACTGATGAAAGGACGTTTCAAAAGAAGTTTTCAGGTACCATATCCTAACAGAACAAGCGACAAACTAAGAGATCAGTCGATAATCAACCGACCTGGACGTTGCTTTGGAGAGCTGAGCTGGCATTGTAGGCAGCTTGACTAGCATCTCGAACCACCTTCAGTTGCTCCATCATGATACCCGCTTGACGTATGGCCTCCTTGGCGATACCCACTTGGTCCTCTGGGACGTGATGCACAGCGAAGAGCGAAGAAGGATCGACTGGGGCCTGTGCAGTCAACGCTGAAGGCTGAACACTCGACAGTGGCATGGCAAAGGAGACAGAAGTCCGATTGATGTCATAGCCCTCCTGGACCACTGGTTCCACCACTGGCATCGACTGAGGCATCTTTCCAGTCGACGTCTTCCTGTTCCTTCTTCCCGAAGGCCTCAGCGGCATGTCCTCGTCGTCGTCTGGAAGGGTAATAACATTGGGAGGAGCTGCAAAAGCTTAGTCGTCAGAAGTCAGTCGACAAAACAGGGACAAAATTACAAAGATCATACCTGGGGTTGAAGTAACTGCATCTTCCATCTCCTCGTCCTCATTCTTGTAAGCAGAAGTTCTAGAGGTAGAAGCACTGTTGGGTTCAAGATTCATTGGGTCAAATCAAGAAAATGGTGGATAGCACAAAATCTCCAGCAAAGACAAAACACTCACGCAGAAGCAATAGGGCTGTCGATTTTGATTCGGGGCAGAGTCTTCCGAGACTTCGGTGCCTCAACTTTGGTCTGCTTCGGGGCCTTCTCAGTCGGCGCCGGACAAGACGTCCGAGGGCGCATTGAAGTTTGCCCAGTCGACCCAGTCACTTTGCCACGAATACTCACCGGATCATGAGAGTGCTTGGATCGCCTTTTGTTGCGAGGAGGCGAGTCAACTTCCTCACCATCACTTGAGTCGTCACTCTCCTCGTCTCCTCCTCCGTCAGAGTGCCACTCGCCGCTCTCATTTGCACTTGCCTCCCCTTCAGGGTCCTGCTCCTGCTCTCCATTGGGCATCGAGTACATCTCAGTGAAGGTCTGGAGGACAACAAGTAAAACAAATATTGGTCAATCGACAAAAATCAATTTCATGGTAAATCAAGATAACACTCGGCAATTCAGAATTGGACCTTGTCTGTTTCGTACGAGTTGTCGAGTGGAGGGATTCTCCTGGACCCCCTGGGGTTGTCCTTGTTGACAGTGATACCCTTCAGCCACTTCTCCACCGTATCCTCATCGACCTCTTTTGGGTGGATCCGAGTGGAATCATCAATGCCCGAATGCATCCACATCGGATGGTCACGAGCTTGGAGCGGCTGAATGCGTCGTCTGAGGAAGACTTCCAACAGATCCATGCCAGTCACGCCGTCACGGATGAGCTGGACCACTCGCTCAACCAGCACCTGCACCTCCGCTCTCTCCCCCGGGGTCACTTTCAAGGCGGAAGGTTTCTCTACTCGGCCATGGAAAAGGGGGGAAGTCCATTCGACTGACCCGGAGTCGGCTGGTCTTTGCAGTAAAACCAGGTCGACTGCCACCCTCGGACTGACTCGGGAAGGATTATGGCTGGGAAAGAACTCTTACCCCTCATTTGAATCCCAAGACCCCCACACATCTGGATCACTTTCGTCTTCTCGTCACTCGGATTAGCTTTTTTGACCGTCTGAGAGCGACACGTGAAAATGTGCTTGAAGAGGCCCCAGTGCGGTCGACAGCCCAAGAAGTTCTCGCACATAGACACGAAAGCGGCGAGATACACGATGGTGTTGGGGGGAAAGTGATGAAGTTGTGCTCCAAAGAAGTTCAAGAAAGCTCGGAAAAAAGGATGAGGGGGCAAAGAAAACCCGCAGTCAACGTGAGTGGCAAGGAGGACGCACTCACCCTCCTGCGGTCAAGGCTCGGTCTCATACCCCAGGAGCCGCGCAGATCCGTGAGGAATCAACCCCTCCTCAGCCAGATCGTCGATGTCGTCCTAGAGAATCATCAACCGGATCCAATCGCCGTGGATCCAGCCGCGCGGCAGGCCGGACCTCGACGAAGATCCACCCCGACTGGATTTCTTCCCCTTCGCCTTGCCCGTCACCTTTTTTGCGCGCTCCAAAGCCGTCGTCCTCTCATTCCCCATTGCAGCGAGCGGAGCTTGGGCAGAGCAGCAGCGCCGAGGAGGAAGCAGATGCGGTGAAGAAGAGGAGAAAGGGGAGGAATGGGAACGCACTGTGCAAAAACCCCCATCTGGTGCTTTTTATGGACTCGGTTCCGAGTGACTGACTTGTGGGTCCAGGCTATCCTGTCAAATCGCGCAACAGCCGCGCGCGTAGTACGTGGCGAAAAAGGGGGCACGGAGATCGAGGCGACCTTGCTTAATCCGTCCCGATTACGCGGCCTCCCCCGTCCCGCGCGCTTCCTCAAATTCGAATCCCAAAAGATCCGCAAGTAGCAGAACAACCTGTCAGGCAGAAGATTTTCTCCACATCAACACTCGAAGCTTTTCAGCAAGACGACTGAAAAAGAAGTTGAAGTCATCATGTTGTTCTCTGATCCTAACAAGATGCTTCCGAAGCATAAATACTGAGTCGGGAGTATTTTCAACTCCTTCTCCACTCAAACCCTGAACCATTCGGGGGCTACTAATGAAGCTATGTACCTAGGGTAGGGTCATGGATCTGTCCAAGACATTCCCTCCCAAGGCATCACCCTAAAGCCAGGGACATTCGAAGGATATCATCATCCACTCGACCAGGAACATTCCACTCGGAAGAATGATTGTCACTCAACCGTAACGAAAATCACTCGACGCACAAAAGATCTAAAGTCACTCAGCATATCAACGGTCGGGCGTTTACTCATAGACTTTAATGACCATTTATGTCACTTTATTATTAGCTTTACCAGTAATGCCCTGTCTTAATCTACCTTAAACCCTGTGTAACTGAAGGCCGGAGGGGTCTGGCGAACTCTATATAAGCCACCCCCCTCCTCAGTGACAAGGGTTCACACCCCCTGTAACACACACGCATATAGTCCAGTCGACCGCCTCCGGGCACCGAGACGTAGGGCTGTTACTTCCTCCGAGAAGGGCCTGAACTCGTAAAACTCGTGCATACAACTTCGCCATAGCTAAGATCTTGCCTCTACATACCTACCCCCCATTCTATTGTCAGACTTAGAGCCACGACAATAAGCACCCTTAAAAGCGACAAATTCTTCTATTCGCTCCACATCATAGTAATCATATCTAGCATTAGCATAAGAAGCCAAGGTTTCATTATCATTAAATTCACATGAAAAGGGAAGGTGGCGAGCCTTCATCCTAGTGCAACAAGTATAATCATATCTTAAGCATAAATTCCAAGCATACCATTGCAAATTTCGATTTGATCCCATAATAGTTTCCCTTTTTGAGTCAAGCAATAATCCCTAAAGTATTCAGGTTGATCCAACGTATCTCCCATTATCAAGTTGAATGGGGTTTTCTCAGGATTATCAAAGTAGTGTTCAATATTTTTCACATAACGAGCATCGAGGGTTTTAGGAGGTTCCCCATCTCCATGAGTAGCAAGTACAACTGATTTTTTTGGTATTTGGTGTTCCATATCCATAACTAAAGATAGAGAACAACTTAGAACAGAAAATAAAAACTACTTAGTGACAAAGCAAGCAAGCACACACAAAAATATCCACCCCACGGTATTGCTCCGCGGCAATGGCGCCAGAAAAAGGTCTTTTTAACCCACAAGTATAGGGGATCATTTGTAGCCTTTTTCGATAAGTAAGAGTGTCGAACCCAACGAGGAGCTAAAGATAGAACAAATATTCCCTCAAGTTCTATCGACTACCGATACAACTCTACGCACACGTTAACGTTTGCTTTACCTAGAACAATTATGAAACTATTTTGTATGTATGATGCTAGAACTACTTTGCAAGAATAAAACTACGAATAAAATGCAAGATAATAAAAGTTAGTTGTTTAGTAGAAAGCTTTTGTCACACAAGAAAGTTATTTGTCCCTAGGCGATTGATAACGAGACCGGTAATCATTATTGCAATTTTATATGAGGGAGAGGCATGAGCTAACATACTTTCTGTACTTGGATCATATGAACTTATGATAGGAACTCTAGCATGCATCCACAACTACCAAAGATCTTTAAGGTAAAACCCAACCTTAGCATTAAGTATCACGTCCTCTTTACTCCCATATGCAACAACCCCCTTACTCGGGTTTAAGCTTTTGTCACTCTAGCCACCCACCATAAGTGAATCATGAACATATTGCAACAACCTACAGCGGGGATCCCTCACGGTTGCATGACACTGAGGACACCATAGGACAGCACCAAAATAAAATATACAACTCAAACCAATCATGATCATCAATTAACTCATAGGACAAAATAGATCTACTCAAACATCATAGGATAACCACATATCATTGGATAATAATATATAGTGTTGGGCACCATGTTTAAGTAGAAAATTACAGCGGGAATAGAGAGGTTACACCGCTTCTTAGAGGGGGAGAAAGTTTGTGTTGATGGTAGCAAGGCGCTTGGTGTATATCGTCGTCACGATCCTTGCCCCGGCGGCACTCCGGCGCCACCGGGAGAGAGGGGGAGAGAGCCCCCCCTCCTTCTTCTTCTTCTTCCCTGGCCTCCCCCCGAGATGGGAGGAGGGTTTCCCCTCTGGTCCATGGCCTCCATGGCGGCGGAGGGGCGAGAGCCCCTCCGAGATTGGATCTCTCTCTCTCTGTTCTCTTCTGTTTCGCGTTCCTATTTTCTGGCCTTTCACCACTTCTTAAATATTCGGAGATCCGTAACTCCGATTGCGCTGAGATTTTAACATGATTTTTTTAGGATATTATCTTTCTTGCGGCGAAAGAAGGGCAACAATCGCCTTACGAGGTGGCCACTACCCACCACCGCGCGCCTGGGGGCGCCCTGGTGCCTAGTGGAGGTTGTGGGCCTCCGTTTGCATTGACTCCACCTCCCAGAAATCACATATATTCCAAAATAATTGTCCGTAAAATCTTATTGCATTTGGACTTTGTTCGATATGGATATTCTGCGAAACAACAAACATGCAACAAATAGGAACTGCTACTGGGCACTGGATCAATATGTTAGTCCCAAAAAATCATATAAATTGTTGTCAAAAGTATGTGAAAGTTGTATAATATTGGCACGGAACAATAAAAAATTATAGATACGATGGAGACGTATCAGGATCCCCAGGTTTAATTCCAGCTCGTCCTCAAGTAGGTAAATGATAAAAAAAAATTAACGTGGAATGCTACCTAGCATAATCTTGATCATATATCTAATCATGGCATGAATATTAAGACACGAGTGATTCAAAGCAATAGCCTATAATTTGACATAAAGACATCAATACTCTGGCATCCCAACAAACGATCGTGTCTTTCAAAATATCAATGCTAAAGAACGCCATCCCTACAAAATCATATAGTCTTGTCATGCTCCATCTTCTTAACACAAAGTATTTATCATGCACAACCCCGATGACAAGCCGTGCAATTAGTTCATACTTTTAACGTGCTTCAGCCTTTTCAACCCCCACGCAATACATGAGAGCAAGCCATGGAAATAGCACAATGGGTGGAATAGAGTATGATGATAGGGGTAAACATAGAGAAGACAAAAAAGTAAGAAAGTCTCACATCGACGCGGCTAATGAATGGGCTATGGAGATGCCCATCAATTGATATCAATGCGAGGAGTAGGGATTGCCATGCAACGGATGCATTAAGAGCTATAAGTATATGAAAGCTCAACATGAAAACGAAGTGGGTGTGCATCCAACTTGCTTGCTTATGAAGACCTCGAGCATTTGAGGAAGCCCATCATCGGAATATACAAGCCAAGTTCTATAATGAAAAATTGCCACTAGTATATAAAAGTGACTACATAGGAGACTCTCTACATGAAAAAACATGGTGCTATTTTAAGCACAGGTGTGGAATTTGCATGCCCCTTCTCTCTTTTTCTCTCATTTTTTCCTTTTTTTTTCTTTTTTTCCTTTGTTCTTGGGCTCTTTTTGGCCTCACATTTCTCTTTTTTTTTTCTTTCTTCTTTCCTTTTGTCCTAAGTCTCATCCCGACTTGTGGGGGGAGTCATAGTCTCCTTCATCCTTTCGTTACTGGGACATGCTGTAATAATGAATAATGATGATCATCACACTTCTATTTACTTACAACTCAATATTACAACTCGGTACCTAGAACAAAGTATGACTCTATATGAATGCCTCTGGCAGTGTACCAGGATGTGCAATGATCTAGCATAGCAAGGATATCAAAAAACGGACAAGCCATGAAAATATCATGCTAGCTATCTTACGATCATGCAAAGCAATATGACGACGAATGCTCAAGTCGTAAAAATGGAATGGTGGAAGTTGCATCGCAATATATCTCGGAATGGCTATGGAAATGCCATAGGTAGGTATGGTGGTTGTTTCGAGGCAGATATAATGAGGCTTATGTGTGATAGAGCGTATCATATCATGGGGTTTGGATTCACCGGCGAAGTTTGCACCGACTCTCGAGGTGAGAAAGGGTAATGCACGGTACCGAAGAGGCTAGCAAATTGCGGAAAGGTAAGAGTGCGTATAATCCATGGACTCACATTAGTCATAAAGAACTCACATACTTATTGTGAAACTTTATTAGCTCTCGAAGCAAAGTACTACTACGCATGCCCCTAGGGGGATAGATTGGTAGGAAAAGACCATCGCTCGTCCCCGACTGCCACTCATAAGGAAGACAATCAATAATAAATCATGCTCCAATTTCATAGCATAACGAGAGACTATATGTGCATGCTTCAGGAATCACAAACCTTAACACTAATATTCTTACTAACCACAACCGTTCACCAGTACCTCCCACATATTATCATCTCTATATCGCAAAACTATTGCAAGAAATCAAACATATCACATTCAGTGATCCACAAGTTTTATGTAGGATTTTATGACTAACCATGTGAATGACCAAATCCTGTTGACTCTCTAAATAGACATAAGTGAAGCTAGAGAGTTTAATTCTTTCTACGAAATACCATGCTCTAACAAATATAAGTGAAGCAAAAGAGCATTCTACAATTAACGGTTTTCCATGTGAAGAGAAACAGGCAATCCAAACTTCAAATGATATAAGTGATGCACATGAAGCATTCTATAAAGCCATACTCAAAAGATATAAGTGAAGTGCAATGAGCATTCTATAAATCAACGAAGGACTATCTCATACCAGCATGGTGCATTATTAAAATAAAAATACAAAGCACACGATGCTCCAAGATTTACACATATCACGTGAACAAAACAAAAACTGAAACATACCGATACTTGTTGAAGAAACATAGGATGCCTTCCGGGGCATCCCCAAGCTTAGACGATTGAGTCTCCTTGAATATTTACTTGGGGTGCCTTGGGCATCCCCAAGCTTGAACTCTTGCCTCTCCTCCTTCTCCTCATATCAAGACCTCCTCGATCTTCGAACACCTCATCCACACAAAACTTACCAGAAAACTCGTGAGATCCGTTAGTATAATAATGCAAATCACTACCTTAAGTAATGTTGCCAACCCATTCATATTTTATTTTTGCATTATCCCTACTGTACTCTAACTTCTCCATGGCTTATACCACTTGATACACTCCATAGTTCCATCAAAACAAGCAAAACAACGCATCAAAAATAGAATCTATCAAAAATAGGACAAAGTGTAGCAATCTGAACATTGACCATACTTCTGTAACTCCAAAAATTCTAAAACATTAGGAATAAATAAACAATTTGCATAGTAGTACTGTGTAAAAATTTCAGAAACTTTTGATGTTCCAGTAAAAAAAATGTAAATTTATGCACTACAGCCAGCGTTTCTGTTTTTGCACCGCACATACCAACAAGCAATCTAATCATCCTAAAGGCAAATCTTGGCACATTATTTTTATAATAAAATGGATTTGTACAAGGGGATAATTATTTTTGTTGAAAAGTTTCTGTAATTAAGATTCACAAAGTTTGCAAGGGCATGAACAAAGTTCAAGGCTAGCTCCCACTTTAACAATGCTCGTCTCTCTCACTTTCACTTTTGTTTTCAGAAAGTTTTAGTCTGTAAACTTTATAAAATCACACAACAGAATTAAATGACTCTCTAAAACTTCCAGGTTGTCTCCCTGGCAGCGCTTTCTTTAAAGCCATTAAGCTTGGCATAAAGTGCTCAAGTAATCGATCCACCCGGATCCCAAGGTATATCAAAGCCAATTTTAATCAACAATAATTTGTAATTTAGTAGTGAGCACAAAGTAACATATATCATGCAATGACAAAGTCTAACTCTCTTCCTATGCATCAACATGTCATAAAAGAACAATTCATTCACATCAAGTAAAGGCCAATACATAGCATAAGCACTTTCTTGCAATTTTATCATGTTGGAAACATAGAGAGGCGGAGATGTAGTTCCTCTCTCATAATAATTTCAAGTAGGAGCAGCAAGCCCATGCATATCATATTCATCAAAATCATCATGTGTAATGGTAGAACGCAACCCATCAATATAATCCTTAATAAGAGTAAACTTCTCTGATATAGTGTAGTTGGGAGAATTAAAAAAGATAATAGGAATATCATGTGTGCGTGCAATAGCAACAATTTCATTCTTAACCCAAGGAACTATAGCAAGTTCATCTCCATAAGCATAATTCAAATTGGCATCATGGCCACAAGCATAACAAGCATCAAGTTCATCAAAAAGGGATATTTCAGATGAATCAACGGGGTCATAGCAATCATCATAGCATTCATCCTTCAATAAGAACGAAGGGACACAGGTGATCAATCCGCTCTTCCTCCATTTGTTCTTCGCTCTCCTCCTCATCTTTTTCATCCAATGAGCTCACAATATCATCAATTTCTTCTTCCATAGATCCTGCAAAATATTAGTCTCTTCTTGGACAGCGGAGACTTTCTCAATAAACTCATTAATATGGGCATTATATTCATAATTCTCATAGCAATATTTAAGTATAACATAATTTTTAGGTACGTAAACATCATCATCATAATTTTCACATTTCAAACAAAGATTCAGTTTCATAAGCACCCTTAAAAGCAACAAATTCTTCTATTCGTTCCACATCATAGTAATCATATCTACCATTAGCATAAGAAGCCAAGGTTTCATTATCATTAAATTCACATGAAAAGGGAAGGTGTCCAGCCTTCATCCTAGTGCAACAAGTATGATCATATCTAAAGCATAAATTCCAAGCATACCATTGCAACATTCCAATTTGATCCCGTAACAGTTTCCCTTTTTGAGTCAAGCGATAATCCCTAAAGTATTCACGTTGATCCAACGTGTCTCCCATTATCAAGTTGAATGGGGTTTTCTCAGGATTATCAAAGTAGTGTTTAATAATTTTCAAATAACGAGCATTGAGGGTTTTAGGAGGTTCCCCATCTCCATGAGTAGCAAGTAAAACTTTTTTTGGGTATTTGGTGTTCCATATCCATAACTAAAGATAGAGAACAACTTAGAATAGAAAATAAAAAATACTTAGTGATAAAGCAAACAAGCACACATGAGAATATCCACCCCACGTTATTGCTCCGCGCAACGTAGCCAGAAAAAGGTCTTTTTAACCCACAAGTATAGGGGATCGTTTGTAGCCTTTTTTGATAAGCAAGAGTGTCAAACCCAACGAGGAGCTAAAGGTAGAACAAATATTCCCTCAAGTTCTATCGACGACCGATACAACCCTACGCACACTTTAACGTTTGCTTTACCTAGAACAAGTATGAAACTATTTTGTATGTATGGTGCTAGAACTACTTTGCAAGAATAAAACTACGAATAAAATGCAAGATAATAAAAGTTAGTTGTTTAGTAGAAAGCTTTTGTCACACAAGAAAGTTATTTGTCCCTAGGCAATCGATAACTAGACCGGTAATCGTTTTTACAATTTTATATGAGGGAGAGGCATGAGCTAACATACTTTCTGTACTTGGATCATATGCACTTATGATAGGAACTCTAGCAAGCATCCGCAACTACCAAAGATCTTTAAGGTAAAACTCAACCATAGCATTAAGTATCAATTCATCTTTACTCCCATATGCAACAACCCCCTTACTCGGGCGTAAGCTTCTGCCACTCTAGCCACCCACCATAAGTGAATCATTAACGTATTGCAACACCCTACAGCGGGGATCCCTCACGTTTGCACAACACGGAGGGCACCATAGGACAACACCAAAATAAAATATACAACTCAAACCAACCATGATCATCAACTAACTCATAGGACAAAATAGATCTACTCAAACATCATAGGATAACCACATATCATTGGATAATAACATATAGTGTTGGGCACCATGTTTAAGTAGAGAATTACAGAGGGAATAGAGAGGTTACACCGCTGCACAGAGGGGGAGAAAGTTGGTGTTGACAGTAGCAAAGTTGTTGGTGTAGGTCGCCGTCACGACCCTTGCCCCGGCGGCACCGGGAGAGAGGAGGAGAGAGACCCCCCTCCTTCTTCTTCTTCTTCCTTGGCCTCCCCCCTAGATGGGAGGAGGGTTTCCCCTCTGGTCCATGGCCTCCATGGCGGCAGAGGGGCGAGAGCCCCTCCGAGATTGGATCTCCCTCTCTCTCTCTCTGTGTGTGTTCTCTTCTGTTTCGGTTGTTTGCTAGACTTTCACCGTTTCTTAAATATCCAGAGATCCGTAACTCCGATTGCGCTGAGATTTAACACATTTTTTTCCAGATATTACCTTTCGTGCGGCGAAAGAAGGGCAACAACCACCTTATGAGGTGGCCACTACCCACCACCGCGCTCCTCGGGGCACGCCCTGGTCCCTAGTGGAGGTTGTGGTCCTCCGTTTGCATTGATTCCACATCCCAAAAATCACATATATTCCAAAATAATTCTCCATAAAATTTTATTGCATTTGGACTTCGTTTGATATGGATATTCTGCGAAACAAAAAATATGCAACAAACATGAACTGGCACTAGTGATACATGTCCAACGTATCTATAATTTTTGATTGTTCCATGCTATTATATTATCCATCTAGGATGTTCTATATGCATTTATATGCTATTTTATATGATTCTTGGGACTAACCTATTAACCCAGAGCCCAGTGCCAGTTTCTGTTTTTTCCTTGTTTTTGAGTGTCGCAGAAAAGGAAAACCAAACGGAGTCCAATTGACCTATTAACCTATTAACCACGGAGTATCGGAGATGGACCAGAAGAGTCCCGAGGCACCCACGAGGGTGGGGGCGCGCCCTACACCCCTGGGCGCGCCCCCCTACCTCGTGGCCGCCTCGGAGACCCCCCTGACTTGTTCCCGACGCCAACACCTCTTATATATACCCAAACTTCCAGAACATAACCTAGATCAGGAGTTCCGCCGTCGCAAGCCTCCGTAGCCACCAAAAACCAATCGGACCCTGTTCCGGCACCCTGCTGGAGGGGGGAATCCCTCTCAGTTGACCATCTTCATCATCCCGGCGCTCTCGATGACGAGGAGGGAGTAGTTCACCCTCCGGGTTGAGGGTATGTACCAGTAGCTATGTGTTTGATCTCTCTCTCTCTCTCTCTCGTGTTCTTGATTTGGCACGATCTTGATGTACCGCGAGCTTTGCTATTATAGTTTGATCTTATGATGTTTCTCCCCCTCTACTCTCTTGTAATGGATTGAGTTTTCCCTTAGAAGTTATCTTATCGGATTGAGTCTTTAAGGATTTTAGAACACTTGATGTATGTCTTGCACGTGCTTATCTGTGGTGACAATGGGATATTCACGTGATCTACTTGATGTACGTTTTGGTGATCAACTTGCGGGTTCAGTGACCTTGTGAACTTATGCATAGGGGTTGGCACACGTTTTCGTCTTGACTCTTCGATAGAAACTTTGGGGCACTCTTTGAAGTTCTTTGTGTTGGTTGAATAGATGAATCTGAGATTGTGTGATGCATATCGTATAATCATACCCACGGATACTTGAGGTGACATTGGAGTATCTAGGTGACATTAGGGTTTGGTTGATTTGTGTCTTAAGGTGTTATTCTAGTACGAACTCTTGATAGATCGAACGGAAAGAATAGCTTCGTGTTATTTTACTACGGACTCTTGAATAGATCGATCAGAAATGATAACTTTGAGGTGGTTTCGTACCCTACAATAATCTCTTTGTTTGTTCTCCGCTATTAGTGACTTTGGAGTGACTCTTTGTTGCATGTTGAGGGATAGTTATATGATTCAGTTATGTTATCGTTGTTGAGAGAACTTGCACTAGTGAAAGTATGAACCTTAGGCCTTGTTTCCTAGCATTGCAATACCGTTTACGCTCATTTTTATCATTAGTTACCTTGCTGTTTTTATATTTTCAGATTACAAATACTAATATCTATCATCCATATTGCACTTGTATCACCATCTCTTCGCCGAACTAGTGCACCTATACAATTTACCATTGTATTGGGTGTGTTGAGGACACAAGAGACTCTTTGTTATTTGGTTGCAGGGTTGTTTGAGAGAGACCATCTTCATCCTACACCTCCCACGGATTGATAAACCTTAGGTCATCCACTTGAGGGAAATTTGCTATTGTCCTACAAACCTCTGCACTTGGAGGCCGAACAATGTCTACAAGAAGAAGGTTGTGTAGTAGACATCAACTAGTCACTGGATCAATATGTTAGTTCAAAAAATCATATAAATTGTTGCCAAAAGCATGTGAAAGTTGTATAACAGTGGCATGGAACAATCAAAAATTATAGATACGACGGAGATGTATAACGGGTTCACAAGCTTAAGGTAATCACGATCTGCTGAGTGTGAGTGGGACGGGAGTGATGAGAATATATTTTGTGTAATTGTTTCATTAATATCCGGAATAGTTCCGAGAGGTTCCGGAAGCGTTTCCAGGTCACTAGAAGGGTTTCGGTGAATATCAAGTAATACCAGGTATTACCGATTAGTATATATATGTGTAAAATGTTTTCGGGGATGTTAAATTATATATATAATGCTCTGAAAATGTTAAGAACATTTTATATTTAAATTAAATATCAATGGGCATTAAAAGTCCAAGAGGTGGGAGGCAACTTGGGCCACAAGGGCCCAAGTAGGGAAGGCGCCCCCTTTCCTAGGGGGGCGAATTGAACTTTGGGAGGGAGTGGGTGTGGCACCCCGGCTCAGAGGAACTGAAACACCCCATATTCCAGCCCAGAGATCAAGTCTTCTGGAATACGACATTGTTTGGCATAAAACAAATCAACTCTTTATTACAATCGATATGGATACACAGGTTACATCGGCACGGCGACACTACGCCTGCTACGGTAGATCTATGCTAGCAGCGGAATAACGACGACAGTGGTGAACTCCACTTCGTAGGGACTCTCGCTGGAATGCATCCTAGCGCGCAACTTGGAATCCTCGATAAGCAATCAACCACAGCATTACCTACAATCTGGCATGACACGCCAGGTGAGTACTTTGAATGTACTCGCAAGCTCACACCAACCAAAGCAATCAAGAAAAACAACAACATGCATTTTACAGGTTAACCAATGATGAGCATGATGATTATCATTTGAACAATATGATATGAGCATGACATGAACATATTAACCAAGACATGAACATGATGATATTACCTCTAGTATGCAATGGTGATGCACAAGGACCAACTTACCCACGCCAGAGGTTAACTCATAACCACCAACGATATCACTTAGCAATGTAGACCTCATACGATCACCTCAGGACCAACCAAGCTTGGTATTATCAATATCATAGTGATCATCACATGACCACAATGAGCTTGATCTTTACCCGTGATCACCACATGAACTCATGCCAATCAAACATAGTGATCCTCACTCGGTCACTTAAAGATCAACCAACTTCTCCCTTCATCGAACTGGGGGTTGTTTATTAGCAAGATAATTATTACTGTTGACCCACGGTGTGACCTACTATGAACTGTGTCCATGACCGAGGACGCGGCTATCGATAGATTATACACTCTGCAGAGGTTAGTATGTTGTATCCACACCACAGAGCTCATGGCCTCGTGCTCCCATTCGGGTGGACCAACGACATTCCGACAAAACCAATCTATTGGATGACACTATCCAGGCCACTCCGACAAACTCCCCTTTGGGATAAGTCCTGGGTGGCTCCGATGTCACCGCATGACTTTCACCACCTTTGTGGCCGACCATTGTCGTGGCCAAAACAAAAACATAACGTCCCACATGGGGACAATGGATCCATACAACATGGGAACACAAGGTTATCGCTGCCTACCGGGCCAGGGTAGCACGCGCACATAACCTTCCCTAGTTGGACAAACGGGCGAGAGGCATGAAAATAGACTGAATTAGGGCCTCCCCATCTAGGCAAGTGTTGTTGCACTTGTGAGCTCGATTCGGTGGCACCATGACTCAGCCAACAGTTGTTCAACTTCGATTAACATCAGATTCAACTTGAATGATAATGAGCCGAGTCATAATAAAATAGCATAACAAAATGCATATGAACATGTTATCAACCTGAACATGGATGGGAAGCATAATGATGTAACGTATGAAGCATTAGCCTCAACAATAATAAAGCATTAGTATACTTGATGCAGATGAACATGGCATAGCGATGATCATGCAAATCAGAGGTACTTTTCATAACAGACGATAATAATGCATCGGAGCGCGTCACTATCACTAGCATGACATAAATACAAGAATGACGGACGAGAATAATGATACTAACAAATAATCATATAACCGACAGGATGCACATAAGCATAGCATGATGATCAGCATGGATCCACAAGCATAACCGAAATAATAATACCAGTATTACATGAGCAAACAATCATTAAATATTCAAGTGGAAACCATGACTATTGCAATACCATCATCCAAGTAGCTGGGGTGGCTTGCGTGGGTCTGAACAAATCTCCGAGAAGAAGTGTGATGAACTCGCGGAAAGATCCACCGGAAAAGTTTCTCTCCCGGCAGAGCTTAATAGACGGCAAGGGTAAAATGGTCATTTTTAGTATGTGACAACATAGTGAAAATGATACCAACAGAACAGGCTCGACAAATGGAGAACGTGGGCTTTTGAATCACCTGAATCAGAGTCACATTGTAAAAGATACGGCCATTTGTTCGTTAGCAGGAAAAGAAATAAAAATGTGCTTTTCTGCGCTTAACTGACGAACGTCCGTTATTTAGAAGATTCGGTCGCGGGGTTTACAGAAAGCGCCTTTTAGGATAATGCGTCATCAGAACTAAGAAAGCGCATTTGCACCCGAGGCCGCGGCAAAGTACGCTTTCACTAGGCAGAAAGCGTAATCCGCGCAAGTACCCTTCCACTTAAACGGGCTGGCCCGGGGCTTCTGAGACTGATAAGTGGGACCCACCTCATCCTCTCTCTCCTCCCACTTCTCCTTCTTTTAGCTCATGACGGGGGAGCAGAGAGGGCCACGGCCGGTCGCGCACTGGCGATCCCCAGCGGCATAGGGTGTCTCCAGCTGGGGTCCGGCCACCGTTGAGATATGAAGGATGGGCCGCGCTAGCCTAGCCCGGGTACAGATGTCGAGGAAGGTCGGGGCCCCGGCAGCTTAAAGGTTCTAGACGGGCGCGCGCTGGCGCCCCCCGGTGGCTCAGGCCACCCCTGGTGGAGCTCGGACCACCAGCGGGCTCGGGAGGACGTCGCGCATCCGTCCTGGTGATGCGCGAACGATGAGGAGGCCCGGAGTGATGGCTGCTAGGAGGGCGGTAGACAAGACCGTCGGTCGGAGTTGAAGGCGAGGCTACGGGCATCCCGGAGATGCGCCGGGGTCTAGGAGATCTTCTGGTGAGGTCTAGGGGAAGGGACGACGGCAATGGTGGCCTAAGGCGAGGAGGAAGGAGGCTCCAGGTGTGTGGGAGAGGGTAGAGAGGTCGGTGAGCTGTGGAAGAACATGAGGGAGCTAGATATGAGGGCTCGGGAAGGCTCGAGGCGACGCGGTCGACCGCCCATGGTGGAGCAGACGCGGTCTGCTCCTGGACGCATCGGGCGAGAGGGACAAGGGGAAGAGGGGTCCAGGGCGAGGGCGAGGACATGGGGAAGCTCCTGGACACGGCGAGGTAGTGAGAGATCGAGGAAACAGACAAACCAAAGGGCCCCATGCCAGAGCGTGTGCACGGGCATGCCCGCCGCGTGGTCACCGTGTGAACACAGCGAGGACATGCACTCTGGTCGGCAAAATCGTGTTTGTACGATTAGTCATTCACCATATAGCTGCAAGGAGTAAATGGACAAGGGCAAGGACCCATGAAATGACCACAGATAGCTCAAAGGCAAATGAATAGTATGGTGTTTGAAGTGAACTGGGGGAGGCACATCTGGGGGGAGATGCTGAGATTTGGCTGAGGTTAATCAACCACTAAGAACATCATCTTGACAAATTTTTAGCTCAAATGGAGAAGCCTAGGTTGCACTTGTTGTACAAAGTAACCCATTGGACAGAAATGAAGAAGTTGAAGTAGCACTCACATGGGTGATTGGATCGAGCTGAAATTTGGTGGAGACTGGTAATTTGTCCACATGAACACACTGTAAAAATTTCATACTATTTGGACACACCAAAAGGGTACTTCCTTCACAGTGGTCCTCTCTAGACAGAATCTTAGAAAAATCATAGGGAGAAAATGGATAAAGAAAATGAGCCCAAATTTGGTGGAGAGAGATTATATATGTAGGAGCATGCCCCGGTAAATTTTCAGCAATTGTGGAGCAATATGAAATATAGTTTCTTCACAATCTGAAAATATGACCAGAATCAAAGATTGGATGACTTGCTCACATGGTTGATTGAATGAAGGTCACATTTTATGGAGAGTGATAATTTGAGAATATTGAGGATATGGAAAATCTTCAACTCATTTGGATAAGCCTAGCTAGTACTTCCTTCACAAAGCTTCCATTTGAACAAAAACTTCAGAAATTAGTTGAGGAAGATTTTCTAGGCAAATGAAGTTGAATTTTGGTGTTGGATCATGATTTGGATATAAAATAGTGCCCAAAAATTTTGGGAACAATAAATCAAGGATACATTGCACTTCCTTCACAAAGTGCCATTTTGGACAGAATATGAAAAGAATAATCTTGAATTATTTTTGAACTAGCCAAGGAAGGATTTTGACATATCTTAGTAAGATATGTCCCAAAGGATTTATGAGAATTATTTGGGAATTAAGTGCAAGACAGAAATATAGGTTGCTTCACAACCTAGAGCAAAAAGGGTTATTCCTTTAATAGAAAAGGAATAGTCCCAAGAAAAAGGAATTTGGGATAGGACCAAGATGGAAATGACATGATTTTGGGATGGATTTGAGGATGACAAGCCACTTGGGAGAGGAATCAGGGATGATCTCCCCAGGTTTCCAGACCATAGAGCCACAGAAAAAGAAATCCACGGCAAAAATCAAAGAAATCCAAAAGAAAAAGAAAGGGCCAAAATCCAAGATGTTACAAACCTACCCTCCTCCGAAAAATCTCATCCTCAAGATTTGGTTGCTCAGGGAACAAGTATGAATATTCTGACTTAAGGAAATCGTTTCCAACTCAAGTATCCTTTTCCTTTTATATGATGTTCCCACTGAATATGATCTTGCTGGCTTGCTCTGGGGTGGTTCCCTTTACCGTATCCAAATTCTAACAAGTCCTCCCTCACTAGCTCCAATTCTTTCATATCTGATGGCTCATCTTGATATATTATCATGACTGGCTTATGTCATCTTTCCATAAGTCTGAGAGTGATTTCCATTTGACGGGTCATTCTTATATCCAACACTGATAACATTCCATGGAGTTGTGACCAAATCTTGTTCTTCTCCTTGCATTGGGTTGCTCACATAGATGCATGTTTTCCGGGTTCAAAAAGTGCGGGGAATCACGACCGTTCCCTTGGCAGAATCTGGCTTTTTGCAAGGAGTTTAGAATAATATTGTCTGGTTCCACTGTCTCGAGTACCAAATCCGTACCATAGGTTCGATTGTTGTTTGTCATGACCAGAATAAATGAGTGCGGACTTGGGGAGACGTAGTAAGCTATAAACAATAGTATCTCGGGATCTGACTGACAGTTGTGCTAACGGAAGAATCTTGTTCAAAGCAGTCTACCCTTTAAATGAGTACCAAGGTTCGAGGTGGTGGTTCGACATTTCGATTAATTTTTCTGTCGGTATCTCCATATGCCGTGCGATGTTTTAACACGGTCGGCGAAGTCAAACTGGTGAGCTAGCTGAGAAATCTTTGTTTTGTCGGAGCAGATTTGACTGCCTCACACTGACACTTCCGAGCATATACAGTTGATTGAGCGTAACACCTTTATATGAGGTGCTTACTGAGTCGAGTAGACCCTTTTGGGTGGATATCCACGGTACTTGATATGGGATCAGACTGTCCTATGTACCCGTACTATGTGGTTCATTCCACAATCATCATACCAAAGCATGTCTTGATCCTTCATCATTGTTCTGAATCTTTCTACTGAAAGAACTTGGCCATATATACCCTTAACTCTTTGTGTGACCATAGGTGCTGTCAGGTGGAATATTCTGGCAGACATACCTTATTCCTTGTTCATGACTCGTGTCATAATATACCAGGTGCACATGTATTTCTAGGGGGCTCATTGTTGTTGGCAATCAAAGAAGCGGAGGACAAGGGTGACACGATACCGCCTTGTCGAGTATAAGGAAAATGGCCTTGGTAACTGTTGCCAATATTGTTGTCCCAATGTTGCCTGACTTCATACCTGTCGGCTCTTGCATCCCACTGAGGTGTATAGCTAGTTTTATTTCTCTTGCATAACTTCCTGTGATTTATCCTTCTTTTCCACTTGTATCTTTGTATGAGTGACTTACATGATCTGGGTTGCATGCTCACCATATATATGAAAGTGTATGTAGCTGAGCATTTGATTCCTGAGACAGAAACTTGTGTCCTCACTAGCTCGTGCTTCTGGCCCAATTGGTGTAAATCTGATTCTTGAGGTGCATTGCCATATACTGCCAACTCACTGTGTAATATTTTATACCAATGTTGTCCACTGTTGGTAGTATCGTACTGAGGAAGATTGATTGACTTGTGTTGGAAGCCATCGAGAGTATATTGCTGAGGAAGGCTGGATAGCTTGTGCTCGAAGCTTTTGCCGGAGTATCTTGCTGAAGAAGACCGGGTATCTTACATGAGAAGTCACCCACATATCATATCGCAGAAGATTTAGGAATCTTGCATCATAAGCTTTTCTGGTAGCTTGCGGTTAAAGACTTTGTTCCTGAAGTTCCTTTTTGTGATATCATAATTGAAAGTACGATTTCAAGGCTCCTATTTTGACTGAGAATACACTGTTGGTCTTGCACACAATTTGTCTTCCGACTGGTTTAATCACTACTGCAATGAAAATTGCCCCACTGATGTTGTCGTGGTACAAGTGATAAATCCATGACATTATTTGTATTCAAACAGACATTTCCAATACCATATAGTCGGCTGAGAATTCCATAATGTTTATCTGAGCTTCCAAATATTTGATCTTCTCTTCAATTCCCGGTGGTAGTTGGAGGAGAAACTTTCATAAGGGGAAATAAGGTAACACCCAAGAACTAAATAAAGAAGCACAAGAAATGATTGGATTGCAATCAAACACACAACATACAGGCTACACAACTACTCCACACAGTCACACACATGCATGACACTACACTGATGTAGCATGAGCTACGCGAATACTTAAACACTATGCTCTGATGGTACCTGGGTGGCTGTTGAAGAAGCTAGTGAGGCGATGGGTGGAGCAGATGACACGGAAACTCTGGCGGAAATAGGTGGAGGAGACAACAGAGAAGCCAACGAGGATGAACTCGGTGTGTCACCAAGCAACCTCCCTAGCCCTGGTCGCGTCTCGGACAAGCTCAGAAATAAGAATATACTCGGTTGTCATATAATGGGACATGGAAAATATAGCTACATCATCTTGAGGACGAGCAGAGGGAAACCAGACTCGCTTAGGATTCTCGAGGATGGTAGGGTAGTAATGGTAAGCATGGTTCCCTTGCATCATATACTCTTTATGACGAAGCTGTCGGGACCCCGATTCCAAGTCACACCAATCTAGCCTGTAACACCTCATATCACTTTGCGGCCTCACGCACGGTACTCCCACGGGTGTCGCCATACCATGGCCCGGGACCGTTTGCGCCTTTTGCTCGCGTATATGACAATGTCGCTAGCATCCATATGACAAAGAACCCGGGCCGACATGGCTAGTCGTGAACCCAAAGCGGCACTAACGTATGGGGACAGGCATACGTGAATCAACATCGAACGTGTCGGTCAGCAGCGTGAGAGTCCGGGCTGTAGCACTGGGCTAACAGGACTCCGGGAACCCGGGCTGTAGCAGGCTAGGCAGGACTCCGGATGTCACCGCGTGACATTTCCCCGAGGGGACAGACACAGGAACGATATGAAACACATGCCGGCCAGTCAAGTGTCCAGAGCAGTAGTGCTGGGCTAGCAGGTCTCCGGTGAACCGGGCTGTAGCGGACTACTATGGCTCAAGGAGGCACTAGACTACATTTCCCCATAAGAGAGGCTGCTAAGGATAAACAACTAGATTGTCGAATCCCACACATACCAAGCATTTCAATCATACACACAATATGCTCGATATGTGCAAATACAACATGGCATCACAACAAGACTCTACGACTCAGAGTATTTAATCATTAGGCTCCGAAGAGCCAGATATTACAAACATGGGTCTCATGACCCAACATTCAGAGCATACAAGTCAAAGCACATGCGGAAGCTTAACATGTCTGAGTACAGACATCTACAAATGAAAGGTCTGAGAAGCCTGACTATTTACTAGATCCTGCTGAGGGCACAAGATCGTAGCTGAGGTATCAAGCTAAACGTCGAAGTCCACACGGAACTACTAGCGAGACTGACGTCTCTCTGCAAAACATAAAATAGGCAAACGTGAGTACAAATGTACCCATCAAGACTTACATCAGAACTATCTACATATGCATCGGTATCAACAAAGGGGGTGGTGGAGTTTAACTGCAGCAAGCCAGCTTTGACTCGGTGGCTATCCTAACTACGACAGCAAGTAACTCTTTTGAGGTGGCGCACACGAGTCCACATATTCACCATATCAATACTCCACTATGGATCCGCTCCCGTCTCCCTACGAGAACGCCATCCATAGCACTCACGCTTATCTTGCGCATTTTAGAGTATCCACTTTCACTTGTCTATGAACTGTTATAGGCAACCCAGAAGTCCATTTCCGCGGACACGGCTATTCGAATAGATCATATTAACCCTGCAGGGGTGTACTTCGACACACACGCTCTCACCACTTACCGCCGTTTACACGACATGTACTCGGCAACCTTCAAGCGGAGGCCCAGCGAGGGTGTCGGCCACAGCCTACCTAAACACTCAAGTCTCTAGTCCAGGTTTATCGCCTATCCAGGTTCCATCCGCAGGGAGTCCGGCCGAGGTTTCCACATACGGCCCCGAACGATGTGTGCAGGGTTCCCGGTCACCAAACGGGCGACTCGGTACACCGGGCCACGTGCCTACCGCATCACAGCCCACCCCTCCGGTCAGCGCTGCCCACGGCCTCCAGCATACTACAAACACCAGAAACTACTTGCAACTCCTGGACAGAGGACAAGGGTGATTAAGAAGCCGAGAGGGTCCATTGGTTTCGGGCCCAATGCGTGGTAGTAACTGTATCATGGATCACAAACACAGAACTCAGTTCCTGAGGACGGCTGCAATGGGACAACCCACCATGTACTCCTACATGGCCTCTCACCGCTACCTTTACCAAATCGTGTTCACACACTTAGCTCACACACAGTAGGACATGTTCTCAACTTTCCAATTCATCCCCGATGAATCAGACCTGACACAACTCTAAGCAATAGCAAGCATGACAAACAAGCATGAATGAGTAGGCACATCAGGGCTCAAACAACTCCTACTCATGCTAGTGGGTTTCATCTAATTACTGTGGCAACGATAGGTCATGCAGAGGATAAGGGGTTCAACTACCGCAGCATGTAACAGTTGAATCGTTGTTGTCCTAATGTAGTAAAAGAGAGCAGGAGCGAGAGAGTGGGATTGTATCGGAATGAACAAGGGGGTTATGCTTGCCTGGCACTTCTGAAGATATTATAGTTCTTCATCGGTGTCATCGAACTCATCGTCGGAATCACGGCTATCGAGAGGGGACAATCACCGGCAAACAAAGAAGAACACAATCAATGCAATGCACAATATGATGCATGATCATGACATGGCAATATGACGTGATTTGGCCTAATGTAACTAGCAACAGAAAGGTTTGGGTTGATTTGAACTCAAGGTTCAAATTCAAATTCAAACTATGAATTCAAATAGTGCATTATCATGTTTTCACCTATACAGCAGGTATAACTTAGTTTGACATGCATGGAAATGATAGAGATGGATAGATTGCATTTTTCTGATCATTTTTCATATATAAATTATTTCATTCTGAGCTACGGTTGATTTTATATGATTTTTAGAAGTTAGGGCATTTTCTGGAATTTTCTTAATTATTTCAAAACCAGAAAATGATTAACTGCGTCAGCATTAGGTCATGCTGACCTCAGCAGGTCAACGGACCCGTTCCAGGTCAAACCTGACCAGTGGGGTTCACTGGTCAGTGAGACAGTCACTAATCCCGCGTTGACTAGTACTTTGACCTGCTGCGGGGCCCATTGTCAGTGGCTAAGGGCGGCTGAGCTGGCAGGGATTAGCGCTAATGACTGCGCCACGTCGGTCCTCGCCGGAGTTTCGCCGGCGACAACCAAAACTGCGGCGGCAACTCGCCGGACTTGAGCTACAGACGGCGGTTGAACGCGCGGGAACCACCAGGAGGTAGCCCACGCTCTTCCGCATCCAGGGGAGGTGTCAGAAGGTCGCGGGGTGGCCTGGTTCGCCGGCGGCGAGCACTTGGGCGGCCGCCGGAGCTCGGGTGGGTGCGGGGCTTAGCGCTGCGGCTTGCAAACAAACGGGCTATCGCGCTAGAGTTGCTCTACGGAACGTCGCGAGTGCAACGGACGCACGCGCGGGGCCATTTGGTCGCCGGAGCCACGACGGCGACGAGCTCATGCGGCGGCGAGCTTCGGGCACGGTGGCTAGTCTAGCTAAAGCTCGCAATCGAGCCTGGGAGTAGGGGGAAACGGTTCAGGGGCTCACAGTGATCTCAGGGGAGGACTCAGCGGGCTCGGGGACGCTCTGGTCGAGGCGAATCGACACCGGCGATCTCCGGCCAGAGGCGGCGGGGACAAGCTCGATGGCGACGCTTCCGGGCGTCGGGGCTTGCTTCCTTCGTCGAGGAGACGTAGGAGACGATGGCGGTTCCTCTGGATATCCTAGCTAGGCGAGGGGGGCTCGGTGGCCACGGCAACGGCGACGGTGGCGACGGCTCCGTTCGGTGGTGCTGTGGGGAGAGAGACAGAGGGCGAGGGAGAGAGCAGAGAGTGAGGGAGAGGAGCGAGGAGCTTCGGGGCGTCGTCGTGGCATCGCCAGGAGGGGCCGGGGAAGCAGGAGGTGGCGCGGGCGCGTGCTCGGCGGCGGTGCGCTGTCCCCCTCCTCTGCCTACTGGCAAAGGTGGGTGGTGACTGGCATGGGCCAGGTGGGCCGGCCCAGTCCAGGTAAGCGCCAGGTAATACTCCTTTCTCTCTCTTTCCTTTAATTGTTTCTGTTTTCTATTTATTTGATCTATTTTGAATTAGTAAAAATACTAACTCATTTTGTAAAATCCTGATAAAAATTGTGGGCACTTTTGAAAATATTTCCAACAGCCCTCAACTAGTTTCAGAATTATTAGAGCATTTAAAATATTTATAGGATTTAAATGCCCCAATTCAAATACAATATGAGTTAATTCAAAAATCCAAAAATGACCTAGAAATATGTTTATCATTTTTGGCAGAGGTTTTTACCTTTATCGAAAATCATGAACTTTTCTAAAGGGCATTTGGGTTCATTGAAAATGTTTTTAAGTTGAACCTAGTTGAGTTCTTTTGGGTGCTAGGGATTGATCACCCCTATTTCAAGTTTAAGCAAAATTTAAACATGATGCATGAGGAACAAGCAAAAGTCAAACAAGGGCTGATCTGGGGCTGTGACAGCTCACCCCCACTAAACAAGAATCTCGTCCCGAGATTCAAGACGTGAGGTAAGAAGACAGAGGGTACAAGCTAACACCATCTTCATTATCCAATTGCTCTTCGCGAAGATGTTGATCCGTTGCTTCAATTAATGTTGACGTCTTTGCTTTCGAGATCTTCATCCAACACGATGACGACAAGGGAAAACTCTATAGAAATCGATCTCCTTAAAGATCGAGCAACTCACGATCAACTCATGGAATGCGACGTTGAGTATCTCTTGAGCTGAGACTCAACACATACATCGAGAGAGGGATGAAGTGAAACAGAGAACGAAGATTCAAGTTGATAAACACAGTTCCACGTTGAATAAGACGGTGCATGGTTTCAAAGTAGCGAGGAGATAATTGCCATGATTCCATAACGGCACCTTAGGGAAGGTGACTTGTAGAAATATTCCCTTAAGTGGCAAAAGGAATTACTTTTGATATAAATATCATTGAAACTCTTTATGCCAGCCTAAGGCAATCACAAACGATCGTTCGAGGAAGTCCGGGAGAACGACACACTCGGGCTAGAATGGACGATGTGGAATACCTTGTTGAAGACAACGAAATGGATGATTTTTTTTGATTTTTTTTATATATCATCGGAAATGAATGGGACTTATGGTAAGACCACTTGAAGATGATCTTGATCAGTAATTACTGAGAAGGGTAGTCCATAGTAGGACGGCACAATGACGGTGCAAGCTGGGGACATAATGCAAATGCTGGAATGATTTTAGTAACAAGGGAGAAGCTCAACAGTAGAGAGTGAATCTACTGTTTGAAAGGTTTAGCATAACCGAAGGAAACTGGGAGCAATTCCAGTTAGTGCCGATGATAACACCTAGAGCTTGTGCGTGCTCTCAGGAACTTGAGCATTTCCATATTCATCAAGGTTTTACCAACATCCGTGTCGAGGATCCTGGCAACACAACATACTACCATGATGAACGGTGATGGAGGATGCAGGTGCAAAGGAGGACAACACTTTCTCAGATTTCACCTTAGCGAAGCCAAGGGAGCAAAATCTGGATGATCGACCGAGAGACATTTAGCACTCCGCTTCTAATGTTCTCCTTGATGTTCTAGCGTAACCCATTAGATGTGGTTTGGTATCTAGAACATCAAGTAAAAGGTCGGACTTCAGGAGCACAAGAATCCATAGGGAATAACTAGTGGAATAAGTCCTAGGAAATCCTTATGGGGAGGTGGCCAACTTCCTTAATCAAGATACTACAATAATAGGTCTTCCGGCTGGGTGTGTTGGCCACGACATCCACTTTACCGACTAACGAGAGACCAATATTGTAGTTCTTGGGAATGTTCCAACCATCATGTCTGCCCGAGATTTAGATCTGGTTGGTGTCAGAATATTCCAGACTCGTCAAGTCTAGGAAGAAAAATGAAGGTTTGCAACACAAATCGACAAGAAGACGTTGCAAGATTCTCGGGAGATGGATTACGGTAGTAAGCTCCAAAACATGAGCTGGTTCTGCTATAAACATGTGAGAACGTTGTCCCAGACAAGCATGATCACATGGTAGTCTTATAATAAAACACTACCGAGTTCTGGTTGGGAACCATCAACGAGGATATCGAAGTTCTTTCATAAGTCCGGATTAGCTCTTATGAAGGAACTCCTTCTCCTTGAACAAATCAATCAGTGGCTTGGTGTGCTAGAGAATTCATATGGAATGAAGATGATCAGTCTAACAGACCACGGAATACTTCGCACGTGCATAACTGACTTGGGACGATTCCAGAGGAGGTAGAAACATGCTTTCTCAGATTCACGGCGGCAACTTGCATCAAATGCACATGAATTAGAGGAAGTCACTTCTTTCATCCAACATATGCTTCATGAACGGATCACGAAGATAATGCTTATAAAGTTTCCAATACTAGCTGGATGTTCAACACGAGTCATGGAGAAGGTAGCAGTGTTGCTGATGGGCTCAACAACAATTCATCCAGGTTTCCATGGGGATGGAATTCCATAATTATGTGAACAAGTGATAGCATTGGTCAGACCCAAAAGATATAATGGTGTATGCTCGAGGGATCAACCATGAGTAAGACAACATTATGAACATCGTTGGTTCTGATTTGACTTGATGATAGCCCATACTCAAATCAAAGTTTGGACAAGACAATAGATCCAACAACTGATCACAGGGACCAATCGATGAAGATATCATCTATCTTCAACACACGCAGATATATCCCTTGAAATGAACTAAGCTGGCAAGCTTTTATCTTCCAGCTCTCCAAGTTGTTGTTTAGCTTGACCAACTAGCTCAGGGGTATCCAACACAGGTTCTTGGAGAAGGGGTGGTTTATTGGAAAACCAACTT
>NC_057805.1:361015900-361027395 GCF_018294505.1 Triticum aestivum
AAGAGGGCGTCTGCGGCAGCCGACAGGGCAGCTGCAGCAACTGAGACGGCTACTGCTGCTGCTGCGACGGCGGGTGCAATCGCCGAGAGCGCTCGAGCTGCCGTCTGTGCCGCTGATGTCGCCCTGGCCCGGGTTGAGGCCATCCATGCCAAGATCAAGGATGCACACGCCAAGATATTTTAGGCCACCTCGGACTCCAGCATGCAACCCACGTCTGAAAAGGCGGCAGTGGCCATGGAGCACCTGCTTCCTCATGAGGTCGCCGAGCGGGAGCTGGAGATGCAGGAGGCGGCGGAGATCGAGGAGCGCCGGGAGGAGGAGTTGCGCGTGGCCGAGGTCGAGGTAGAGAAGAGCCTGTCCGTCGAGGAATCGGCGGTGGAGTACCAACGCGAGCTCTGGCGCAGCCACTACTATGAGTACTACAACCTTGAGGGCGGCGCCGAGGACGAGGACGAGGACGCGGTCGACTTCAGCAGGGGGGACGCGGAGTCCACCAACGGCGGCATGTCGCCAGGACAAGTCATCGACGTCTCATCTCACATCGGCGATGCATAGGCCGGCGCGGCGGCAGATTTTTAATTATGCGTACTTAGGCTTTGTTTTTAATGCTGGTCTTTTGTTAGAGCAATGTTTAGGTCAACTGGCTCTGTGTAATTACTAAAATTGCTCGATTCAGTAAGTGTGGTATGTCTACTGTACGCCCTTTTGTGTGCCCAAATTAGCAAGCGGTGTTAAATTATGCAATGACGTACCCGGGGAAATTTCCACCAAAATTTGAATTATCAAACTCATCCCATGCGCGTAAGGCAGAAGAATCGTTTGTGATGCACACAATCGTTCAAAGTGAATGGTCCGGCGGCACCGCGCGCAAAGTTTCCCTCCACATTTCCAAAATTTTGGCCTACCGCCAAAATATCTACCCCCGCCCCCTTTCCCCCTTCCCCACCCCCTTTCTCCCCGACCACAAGTCACATTTCCCCTGTTTCCTCCTTCATTCCTTCCTTGCTAAGCTATAGATGCTTCCTCGCTCTCGCCGTCTCGCATCCTACCGCCGGGCTCGCCATGGTCTTCTTCAAAGACATCTCCAGCGGTTCCTCCTCCAGCGACTACTCCTTCACCACCCGGGTATGCCTCTCTTCTCTCTCTCGGGCTATGACTTGGAATGAAGGATTTTTACCCGGAGGTCGATTTGAGTCATTTCTTCCTCTTATAGCTCCCTAAGACCATCAGTGGCAACGAATGGAGCGGGGTGGCTGAAGATCTATCCCCTCGTTGTCACCATCAATCTCCATGCTTGAAGCTACTTGCATTTGATTCTGTGGACACTGGGAGGAAGTTTCTGGCATGTGCAGGGAAGGTTACACCCTCTTCCGCTATTACAAATCATTTGTTAGATGTGATTCAGACACTGTCACGGTCCCAACCCATTCATACCACACCTTCAACCAAACGCATCCTAAGACAGTGTCACAGTTTGTACCTAGTATCTTAAATTGTTGCCATCTCATCAGTGGTGCCATTAGAAAATTATTTCGCACCGCTTTAGCAGTTTGTGCAGCCAACTTTGGTCCACACATCCGAGCAGCCAAGCAGTAAAATACTAAATCTTTATGGCATGAAGGAACTGGGCATCGGAGCAACTAAGTGCTCCGGAGTCCGGGTCCCTGATTTTTTTTCCGCTGCATCGGCTCGCCAGTTCAGGGCATCAGTGTGAGATGTAGCAACAGTTGTCTTTACACCAGTTTTGGCATACATAGTGGACGGCCTTAGTGCTATTAGTTCTATGTTACTAAATTTGTGCATGTACACACCTGTTAGTACCAATTTGTTGTCATCCAAACACTGTCGCTATGTTGTTGCAGTTATATTTACCTTCCTCATAAAATGTTCAATTTGTTATTTATTGTACATGAGTAAGAACTTGTAGCATCGTTGTAGTTAATTATAGCTTCTGATGTTCCAGAATTTGGTTGTTGTCTCAGTACCAATTATTTCATTTGCACATTGATCTTTTTGAGAAGATATGTCATAATTAACATGTTTCTTCAGTTTTTCAAAATAAGCATTGGTGATTTTCTATGTTGCTATAAACCCATTTCCCCTACAATTGTTACTGATCCAATTTTAAATACTATAGGATGAACGGAAATGTTCTTACTTGGAGTGGGTTGATCAAGAGTGGCCACAGTCTTTGAAGATGTGCCTAACGAAGCTCTGGAGCATGTATGAGGAAGTGAACACAACTAGGCTTAGAGAAAGTCTTGTCAACGCTGAAGCATATTTCAAGATTCGGGATAAAAAAGTTGAAGGTGGAGAATGTGCTCAGATTTTTTTTTAAAGACTTTGCTAAGATGGTGTTGGCGAAGGAGGAGGCACTTTCCCAGTTGGCCCGTGCAAAACGGGTTCTTACTGAACTGAAAGCAGAGGTGGATAAAACGAGCCTGGATGATCTCGATTAGGGAAATGAATATATTGTTCTTATGAAGTTGAACTAGCTATATGTTGTACTGTGCTGTTTTCATGTAGCTACCATACTGTGATGTTATAATATATTTATGTGCCTAATATGAAATTGGCAAACAGTTGTTCGATATGAAATGTGAATTTGCGTAATACTGGAATTATTAATTGTAAACTAATAAACCTGCTAAATGTGTCATGGACCTTTGCAAATGGTTCTAGCAATAAAAGCGGTTGCGATGGATATCCCAATGCCACACAGTTTTCTTCATCAAATCATGTGTGATATAGTTGATAAAAGCAAACAGTTAAGCAAGGAAGACCGTGTGTGATAGTTACACCTTTCGCACACGAGCCTACACATAAAACTGTGTGGGATTTACGTCCGAACGGAAATGCTTTCCATGGATTGACTGTGTGGGATGTACATAAGAACGGAAACGTATTCCTTGGATTGACTGTGTGTGATATACATACGAACGGAAATGTTTTTCTGGGATTCACCGTTTGGGATGTACATACTTACGGAAATGATTTTCTCGGATTACCTTGTGGGATGTACATACCTACGGAAATGATTTCTGGGATTCACCGTGTGGGATGTACATACCTACGGAAATGATTTCTGGGATTCACCGTGTGGGATGTACATACCTACGGAAATGATTGGGTTTCGATGCCTCGCCCGATCGCACACGGCCCCAGCCTGGGTCCCAGGAGGGCCTATCCCCGACGTTTTCTGGGTCGTGTGGGAAGGACACCCTATCGCACACACTCACTTGGCGATGGTTCCAAATGCTGTCGCAGAAAGGGGTAAAAAACCATTTGTTTAGGACCGACGCGCACCAGTGATTTGTCACTCCGATTGTCGGAGAGGTATCTCTGGGCCCTCTCGGTAATGCACATCACTATAAGCCTTGCAAGCAATGTGACTAATGAGTTAGTTGCGGGATGATGCATTACGGAACGAGTAAAGAGACTTGCCGGTAACGAGATTGAACTAGGTATGCTGATACCGACGAACGAATCTCGGGCAAGTAACATACCGATGACAAAGGGAACAACATATGTTGTTATGCGGTTTGACCGATAAAGATCTTCGTAGAATATGTAGGAGCCAATATGAGCATCCAGGTTCCGCTATTGATTATTGACCAGAGATGTGTCTCGATCATGTCAACATAGTTCTCGAACCCGTAGGGTCCGCACGCTTAACGTTCAATGACGATTGGTATTATGAGTTTATGTGTTTTGATGTACCGAAGTTAGTTCGGAGTCCCAAATGTGATCACAGACATGACGAGGAGTCTCGAAATGGTCGAGACATGAAGATTGATATATTGGAAGGTTATGTTTGGACACCGGAAAGGTTTCGGATGAGTTCGGGCATATACCGGAGTACCAGGGGTTACCGAAACCCCCGGGGGCTAAATGGGCCTACATGGGCTTTAGTGGGAGAGAGAGGAGGCGGCCAAGAGGTGGGGGCGCGCCCCCCAAGCCCAATCCGAATTGGGAAGGGGGTCGGCCCCCCTTTCCTTCCTCTCCTCTTCCCCTTCCCCCCCACCTCCTATTAGGACTAGGAAAGGGGGGAAACCTACTCCTAGTAGGAGTAGGAATCCCCCCTTGGGGCGCACCATGAGGGCCGGCCGGCCCCCTCCTCCCCTCCTTTATATACGGGGGAGGGGGCACCCCATAGACACACAAGTTGATCTTTAGCCGTGTGCGGTGCCCCCCTCTACAGTTTTCCACCTCGGTCATATTGTCGTAGTGCTTAGGCGAAGCCCTGCGTCGGTAACTTCATCATCACCGTCACCATGCCGTCGTGCTGACGAAACTCTCCCTCGGCCTCAACTGGATCAAGAGTTCGAGGGACGTCACCGAGCTGAACGTGTGCAGATCGCGGAGGTGCTGTGCATTCGGTACTTGGATCGGTTGGATCGCAAAGACGTTCGACTACATCAAACGCGTTACTAAACGCTTCCGCTTTCGGTCTACGAGGGTACGTGGACACACTCTCCCACTCGTTGCTATGCATCACCATGATAGATCTTGCGTGTGCGTAGGATTTTCTTTGAAATTACTGCATTTCCAAACAAGCAATTGATCTACAACATAGATATGCAAATACTATCAGGACTAAGTTCATGATAAATTTAAGTTCAATTAATCATATTACTTAAGAACTCCCACTTATATAGACATCCCTCTAGTCATCTAAATGATCACGTGATCCATATCAACTAAACCATGTCCGATCATCACGTGAGATGGAGTAGCTTTCAATGGTGAACAACACTATGTTGATCATATCTACTATATGATTCACGTTCGACCTTTCGGTCTCAGTGTTCTGAGGCCATATCTGCATATGCTAGGCTCGTCAAGTTTAACCCGAGTTTTCTACATGTGCAAAACTGGCTTGCACCCGTTGTATGTGAACGTAGAGCTTATCACACCCGTTCATCACGTGGTGTCTCAGCACGAAGAACTGTCGCAACGGTGCATAGTCAGGGAGAACACTTATACCTTGAAATTTTAGTAAGGGATCATCTCTTAATGCTATTGTCATACTGAGCAAAATAAGATGCATAAAAGATAAACATCACATGCAATCAAAATATGTGACATGATATGGCCATCACCATCTTGTGCCTTTGATCTCCATCTCCAAAGTACCGTCATGATCTCCATCGTCACCGGCATGACACCATGATCTCCATCATCTTGATCTTTATCAACGTGTCGTCACATGGTCGTCTCGCCAACCATTGCTTTTGCAACTATTGCTATCGCATAGCAACAAAGTAAAGCAATTATATGGCGCTTGCATCTTATGCAAGAAAGAGACAACCATAAGGCTCCTGCCAGTTGCCGATAACTTTAAAAAAACATAATCATCTCATACAACAATTTATATCTCATCACGTCTTGACCATATCACATCACAACATGCCCTGCAAAAACAAGTTAGACGTCCTCTACTTTGTTGTTGCAAGTTTTACGTGGCTGCTGCGGGCTTCTAGCAAGAACCGTTCTCACCTACGCATAAAAACCACAACGATTTTTCGTCAAGTGTGCTGTTTTAACCTTCAACAAGGACCGGGCATCATCAAACTCGATTCAACTAAAGGTGGAGAAACAAACACCCGCTAGCCGCCTGTGTGCGAAGCACGTCAGTAGAACCAGTCTCATGAATGTGGTCATGTAATGTCGGTTCGGGCCGCTTCATCCAACAACACAGCCGAATCAAAGTAAGACGTTGCTAGTAAGCAGTATGACTATTATGGCCCACAACTCTTTGTGTTCTACTCGTGCATATAACATCTACGCATAGACCTGGCTTGGATGCCACTGTTGGGGAACGTAGTATTTCAAAAAAAATCCTACGATCAGGCAAGATCTATCTAGGAGAAGCATAGCAACGAGCGAGGAGAGTGTGTCCACGTACCCTCGTAGACCGAAAGCGGAAGCGTTTAGTAACGCGGTTGATGTAGTCGAACGTCTTCGCGATCCAACCGATCCAAGTACCGAACGTACGGCACCTCCGTGTTCAGCACACGTTCAGCGCGATGATGTCCCTCGAGCTCTTGATCCAGTTGAGGACGAGGGAGAGTTCCGTCAGCACGACGGCGTGGCGATGGTGATGATGAAGTTACCAGCGCAGGGCTTCGCCTAAGCACTACGACGATATGACCGAGGTGTTAACTGTGGAGGGGGGCACCGCACACGGCTAGGAATAATTGATGTGTGTTCTAGGGGTGCCCTCCCGACGTATATAAAGGAGGGAGAGGGAGGGAGGCAGCCTAGGGCGCGCCCAAGTAGGAGGAATCCTACTTGGGCCCCTAGTCCAATTCGCCCCCCCCCCACCATATTTGGACAAGGGGGAAAGGAAGGAGGGGGAGGGGAATGAAGTAGGAGTCCTACTTCATACTATCCTTTTCCTCCTCTCCTTTCCCTTTCTCCCGACGTGGATGGCCCTATAGGGGGCGCACCAGCCCCTTGTGGGCTGGTGTGTTCCCTTACTTGGCCCATTAAGCCCATATCTTTGCCCGGGGTTGCCCGGAACCCCTTCCGGTGACCCGGTATCACCCGGAACACTTCCGGTGTCCAAATACCATCGTCCTATATATGAATCTTTACCTCTCGACCATTTTGAGACTCCTTGTCATGTCCGTGATCTCATCCGGGACTCCGAACAAACTTCGGTCATCAAATCACATAACTCATAATACAAATCGTCATTGAACGTTAAGCGTGCGGACCCTACGGGTTCGAGAACTATGTAGACATGACCGAGACACATCTCCAGTCAATAGCCAATAACGAAACCTGGATGCTCATATTGGCTCCTACATATTCTATGAAGATCTTTATCGATCAAACATACGTTGTTCCCTTTGTCATCGGTATGTTAATTTCCCGAGATTCGATCGTCGGTATCATCATACCTAGTTCAATCTCGTTACCGGCAATTCTCTTTACTCGTTATGTAATGCATCATCCCATGATTAACTCATTAGTCACATTGCTTGCAAGGCTTATAGTGATGTGCATTACCGAGAGGGCCCAGAGATACCTCTCCGATACACGGAGTGACAAATCCTAATCTCGATCTATGCCAACCCAACAAACACCTTCGGAGACATCTGTAGAGCATCTTTATAATCACCCAATTACGTTGTGACGTTTGATAGCACACAAGGTGTTCCTCCGGTATTCGGGAGTTGCATAATCTCATAGTCAGAGGAACATGTATAAGTCATGATGAAAGCAATAGCAATAAAACTAAACGACATTATGCTAAGCTAACGGATGGGTCTTGTCCATCACATCATTCTCTAATGATGTGATTCTGTTCATCAAATGACAACACATGTCTATGGTCAGGAAACATAACCATCTTTGATTAACGAGCTAGTCAAGTAGAGGCATACTAGGGACACTCTGTTTTGTCTATGTATTCACACATGTACTAAGTTTCCGGTTAATACAATTCTAGCATGAATAATAAACATTTATCATGATATAAGGAAATATAAATAACAACTTTATTATTGCCTCTAGGGCATATTTCCTTCAGTTCATTATTCATGCTAGAATTGTATTAACTGGAAACTTGATACATGTGTGGATACACAGTGGTACCTCTTGAGCATGCGTTGGTTTTCCCTTGAAGAGGAAAGGGTGATGTAGCAAAGTAGCGTAAGTATTTCCCTCAGTTTTTGAGAACCAAGGTATCAATCCAGTAGGACTACACGCATATCCCTCGTACCTGCACAAACAATCAAGAACCTTGCAACCAACGCGATAAAGGGGTTGTCAATCCCTTCAAGGCCACTTGCAAAACTGAGATCTGATAAAGATAATAAGATAAATATTTTTGGTGTTTTTTGTATAGATTGGAAAGTAAAGATTGCAAAATAAACGGCGGCAGAAATAGCAAATTGATAGGAAAATAATATGATGGAAGATAAACCCGAGGGCCATAGGTTTCACTAGTGGCTTCTCTCAAGATAGCATAATCTACGGTGGGTGAACAAATTACTGTCGAGCAATTGATAGAAAAGCGCATAGTTATGAGAATATCTAGGCATGATCATGTATATAGGCATCACGTCCGTGACAAGTAGACCGAAACAATTCTGCATCTACTACTATTACTCCACACATCGACCGCTATCCGGCATGCATCTAGAGTATTAAGTTCATAAGAACATAGTAACGCATTAGGCAAGATGACATGATGTAGAGGGATAAACTCAAGCAATATGATATAAACCCCATCTTTTTATCCTCGATGGCAACAATACAATAGGTGCCTTGCTGCCCCTGCTGTCACTGGGAAAGGACACCGCAAGATTGAACCCAAAGCTAAGCACTTCTCCCATTGCAAGAAAGATCAATCTAGTAGGCCAAACCAAACTGATAATTCGAAGAGACTTGCAAAGATATTAAATCATGCATATAAGAATTCAGAGAAGAATCAAATATTGTTCATAGATAATCTTGATCATAAACCCACAATTCATCAGATCTCGACAAACACATCGCAAAAAGAATTACATCGAATAGATCTCCATGAAGATCGAGGAGAACTTTGTATTGAGATCCAAAGCGAGAGAAGAAGCCATCTAGCTAATAACTATGGACCCGAAGGTCTGTGGTAAACTACTCACACATCATCGGAGAGGCTATGGTGTTGATGTAGAAGCCCTCCGTGATCGATTCCCCCTCCGGCGGAGCGCCGGAAAAGGCCCCAAGATGGGATCTCACGGGTACAGAAGGTTGCGGCGGTGGAAATAGGGTTTCATGGTGCTCCTGGATGTTTTCAGGGTATATGAGTATATATAGGCGAAAGAAGTAGGTCGGTGGAGCCACGAGGGGCGCACGAGGGTGGGGGGCACGCCTACCCCCCTGGGCGCGCCCTCCTACCTCGTGGCCACCTCGTTGTTTCCTTGACGTCCACTCCAAGTCTCCTGGATTGCGTTTGTTCAAAAAACGATCCTCGCGAAGGTTTCATTCCGTTTGGATTCCGTTTGATATTCCTTTTCTGCGAAACACTGAAATAGGCAAAAAAACATCAATTTGCACTGGGCCTTCAGTTAATAGGTTAGTCCCAAAAATAATATAAAAGTGCATAATAAAGCCCATTAAACATCCAAACAGATAATATAATAGCATGGAACAATCAAAAATTACAGATACGTTGGAGACATATCAAGCATCCCCAAGCTTAATTCCTGCTCGTCCTCGAGTAGGTAAATGATAAAAACAGAATTTTTGATGTGGAATGCTACCTAACATAATTTTCAAAGTAATTCTCTTTATTGTGGCATGAATGTTCAGATCCGAAAGATTCAAGATAAAAGTTTAATATTGACATAAAAATAATAATACTTCAAGCATACTAACTAAGCAATTATGTCTTCTCAAAATAGCATGGCCAAAGAAAGCTTATCCCTACAAAATCATATAGTTTGGCTATGCTTCATTTTCGTCACACAAAAATGCTCTCATCGTGCACAACCCCGATGAGAAGCCAAGCAATTGTTTCATACTTTAGTAATATCAAACTTTTTTCAACTTTCACGCAATACATGAGCGTGATCCATGGACATAGCACTATGGGTGGAATAGAATATAATGATGGGGGTTGTGTGGAGAATACAAAAAGGAGAAAGTCTCACATTGACACGGCTAATCAACGGGCTAGGGAGATGCCCATCAATTCATGTCAATGCAAGGAGTAGGGATTGCCATGCAACAGATGCACTAGAGCTATAAATGTATGAAAGCTCAACAAAAGAAACTAAGTGGGTGTGCATCCAACTTGCTTGCTCACGAAGACCTAGGGCATTTGAGGAAGCCCATTGCTGGAATATACAAGCCAAGTTCTATAATGAAAAATTCCCACTAGTATATGAAAGTGACAAAATAAGAGACGCTCCATCATAAATATCATGGTGCTACTTTGAAGCACAAGTGTGGAAAAAAGGATAGTAGCATTATCCCTTTTATTTCTTTTCCTTTTTTTTGGGCCTTTTCTTTTTTTGGCCTTTATTTTTTTATTTTTTTATTTGGGACAATGCTCTATTAATGATGATCATCACACTTCTATTTATTTACAACTCAATACTAGAACAAAATATGACTCTATATGAGTGCCTCTGGCGGTGTATCGGGATGGGCAATGAATCAAGAGTGACATGTATGATAAATTATGCATGGTGGCTTTGCCACAAATACGATGTCAACTACATGATCAAGCAAAGCAATATGACAATGATGAAGCGTGTCATAATAAATGAAACGGTGGAAAGTTGCATGGCAATATATCTCGGAATGGCTATGGAAATGCCATAATAGGTAGGTATGGTGGCTGTTTTGAGGAAGATATAAGGAGGTTTATGTGTGATAGAGCATGTCATATCACGGGGGTTGGATGCACCGGCGAAGTTTGCACCAACTCTCAAGGTGAGAAGGGGCAATGCACGGTACCGAAAGCAATGATGGAAAGGTGAGAGTGCGTATAATCCATGGACTCAACATTAGTCATAGAGAACTCACATACTTATTGCAAAAATCTACAAGTCATCAAAAACCAAGCATTACGCGCATGCTCCTAGGGGGATAGATTGGTAGGAAAATACCATCGCTCATCGCCGACCGCCACTCATAAGGATGACAATCAAAGAACACCTCATGTTTCAAATTTGTCACACAACGGTTACCATGCGTGCATGCTACGGGACTTGCAAACTTCAACACAAGTATTTCTCAAATTCACAACTGCTCAACTATCATGACTCTTATATTACCATCTTCATATCTCAAAACAATCATCAAGTATCAAACTTCTCATAGTATTCAATGCACTCTATATGAAAGTTTTTATTATACCCGTCTTGGATGCCTATCATATTAGGACTAATTTTATAGCCAAAGAAAATTACCATGCTGTTCTAAAGGAATCTCAAAATAATATAAGTGAAGCATGAGAGATCAATAATTTCTATAAAATAAAACCACCACCGTGCTCTAAAAGATATAAGTGAAGCACTAGAGCAAAATTATCTAGCTCAAAAGATATAAGTGAAGCACATAGAGTATTCTAATAAATTCCGATTTATGTGTGTCTCTCCAAAAGGTGTGTACAGCAAGGATGATTGTGGTAAACTAACAAGCAAAGACTCAAATCATACAAGACGCTCCAAGCAAAACACATATCATGTGGTGAATAAAAATATAGCCTCAAGTAAAGTTACCGATGGACGACGAAAGAGGGGATGCCTTCCAGGGCATCCCCAAGCTTAGGCTTTTGGTTGTCCTTGAATTTTACCTTGGGGTGCCTTGGGCATCCCCAAGCTTAGGCTCTTGCCACTCCTTATTCCAAAATCCATCAAATCTTTACCCAAAACGTGAAAACTTCACAACACATAACTCAACAGAAAATTTCATGAGCTCCTTTAGTATAGAAAACAAATCACCACTTTAAGGTACTGTAATAAACTCATTCTTTATTTATATTGGTGTTA